>NC_041044.1:4386379-4533879 GCF_900634775.1 Gouania willdenowi
GATAGATAGATAGATAGATAGATAGATAGATAGATAGATAGATAGATAGATCTAAGATAGATGATAGATAGATAGATGGAGGGATAGATGGATAGATGGATGGATGGATGGATGGATGGATGGATCTAAGATAGATAGATCTAAGATAGATAGATCTAAGATAGATAGATCTAAGATAGATATATAGATAGATCTAAGATAGATATATAGATAGATCTAAGATAGATAGATCTATGATAGATAGATCTAAGATAGATATATAGATAGATCTAAGATAGATAGATAGATAGATCTAAGATAGATAGATCTAAGATAGATAGATCTAAGATAGATAGATCTAAGATAGAAATATAGATAGACCTAAGATAGATAGATAGATAGATCTAAGATAGATAGATCTAAGATAGATATATAGATAGATCTAAGATAGATAGATAGATAGACCTAAGATAGATAGATAGATAGATCTAAGATAGATAGATCTAAGATAGATATATAGATATATCTAAGATAGATAGATTGATAGATCTAAGATAGATAGATAGATAGATCTACGATAGATATATAGCTAGATCTAAGATAGGTCACATACTTTGGCAAATCGGTAATGGAGAAAACAAATAAAGGTGTTCGTTTTCCATTTTCATTTTCTGTACCAAAGTAAAAGATCTTGAATTTAAAAAACAAGGCGTTTTTTCATTTTGGTTTTGGAAACAAATATCAAATACTGAGTGTTTTTGTTAGATAATGAAAAACTAATGAACGAATGATACATGGATTCATATGCCTCAGCTCTCTGTAATGTGATCAGCTTAGAGCTATAAACATAGACTGTTCACATCACTAATGATTAGTCACAGATATGCATTGGTTCTTGGCTCACACGCTCTGGAAATATGAAAAAAAATATACTTTTTTTTACTATTGTCATCGGCCCATAACTAAATGTGGGAATGTTAATGTGTAGTATAAAAGTTACTCTTTCTTTATGCGACTTTTTTAGTTTTATTTTGGACCCAAACTTTGGGTTATTTCACCACTCGTGGATAATATAAATCCTTTACATGAGGCCATTGTCTTATAATCATTTATTAAGTGTTATTATGTGTGGGCCATTTGTGAAATGACATGGAATGACACTGCTGCAAAGTCAAGTATGTAAATAGACTGTGAGAACATGCAAACTTCACCGCAAGTTCACCTTAGTCATATGTGGGACGAATATTTCATTTCCAAGCATGAAAGAAACAGGAAGCAATGCGTGCACACACAATGGACTATTGTACTGTATATGGAAAATACTCTCCCACCACTGTTGATGGGATTTTATATCTGACACAATGGAAACAAGAGCTCAAAGGCTCTGACATCACTGAGTGAAGGAATGAGTTGAAAGAAAGGAGGAAAGAGTGACATCATGAATATTAGTCATTCAGAATCCTTTTTGGAAATGTAATGTCTTCATCCATAAAGTTAGTATAATGATGGTCCTTTGTTCTATGAATCTGTGATAACCACAAATATTTATTCATCTGAATAATATCCACTGTTATTATTATTATAGTCATCTTAAAGATGGAAATCATTGTTTTAATCAGAAATAAAATGGGTAAAAAGTGACAGGAAAAAAATGGTTATAGAGATAGAGAGATAGATAAATAGATAGATAGATAGATAGATAGATAGATAGATAGATAGATAGATAGATCTAAGATAGATAGGTAGATAGATATATAGATATAAGATATCTAAGATAGATAGATAGATCTAAGATAGATAAATAGATAGATAGATAGATAGATAGATAGATAGATAGATAGATAGATAGATAGATAGATAGATAGATAGATAGGTAGATAGATATATAGATATAAGATATCTAAGATAGATGGATGGAAATTCTGGTTTTAATCAGAAATAAAATGGGTTAAAAGTGACAGAAAAAAATGGTTATAGATAGATAGATAGATAGATAGATAGATAGATAGATAGATAGATAGATCTAAGATAGATAGATAGATAGATAGATAGATAGATAGATAGATAGATAGATAGATAGATAGATCTAAGATAGATAGATAGATAGATAGATAGATAGATAGATAGATCTAAGATAGATAGATAGATAGATAGATAGATAGATAAATCAGAAAAGGTATTAAAACTCAATGTAGAAGTGGTAGAAATGAGAGTAATGTAGCAAAAATGTATTAAAAGGAGCAAAAATATAGCAAGAAAAAGTGATGAAAATAAGTTAATATATGGCAAGTTTGGTGTAGTTGCAGTAAAATGGTAAAAAACAAAGCAAAATTAGGCTCAAATATCAAAAAATGTTCCTAGTTTCTTGAAGGCATCTGGTGACGCCCTCTTAGTGTCTCGCAACCCCAAGGTTGAGAACCACTGACGTAACGTTTAATGACCCAAGAAGAGACTGAGGGAAAGTTTTATTAATGTGTTCAAGTAAAGTCGAATGTATCTGTTTTCTTCTCTACATGTTTGTTCAGATTCGTCCTCGATCCACTTCAAAGGATGGAATTCTTTCCAAAACAGGCGAATGAAACGTGAGTGGATCCTTTGGGATGAAAGCAGATAGAAAGAAGAAGAAAGAAGAATGTAACTGAACCCTAGAAAAAAACAGTGCTGTGTGTGTTTGTGTTTGTGTAGTTCACAGCCTGAGGCCATGACCGAGTGAGTGACTAATTGTGTCGTCACTAAAACACACACAGACACACACACACACACACATGGACATGCACTGATATTATGCAATCCCCTTCAGGATAATCTCTTGGGATTGGTGTTTTTCCCTCCATGGGATGAATATCAACACGTCTAGATTACTGTGGTCTGGAAATCTTTCCCTTTACTCACCTAATCCCTGACCTTTGCTTTCAGCATCCATTAAACCATATGCAGCTGATGTTCCACTCAACACTAACTAATCACATACATTTTATAAAAACTCTGCTTTCACTTGTTCTCAGAGAAATGCTTTTGCTGTAATTAAATTACAAAAAAAAGGAGTCATTTTTTACTTGTTTTAATCTGATATGTGATTAATTACAGTTAAAAAGTAACTTTTTTCAGCTGAATACATGTGTATTGGGTTATTAAGTAGTGCTGTTTATTAATCCTAGTCCCACGCTTCACATTTCATTAAAGTATTTTCATTCTTTGTATTTAGTTGTAAAATGTCAGAGTTACTGCCCTCTATGGGTTGAACGCCTGCTATTACAATAAAATTTAGCTATTCGCTGAAACAGATTCTTCGGATTGCCCCTCCTATAAAAGCTAAGAGGAGGGAGGAGGGTTTTCTCCAATCACAGCCCTCAGTAAGCATTGATTGACAGCTCCAATGAGGAAGTCCATGCACTTTGTTCTGTGTGATGTTTTTGACTCTGTGCCTCTATATAGAGCAGATTCTGGTCTAATCAGAGGGTTCACCAAGCTACGTGTGTATGTATAGACACGACTATGCTATGTGTGTATTCCCGTCTGTCTCTGTGTGTGCGTGGACGTGTGTGTACGTCTTATTGCTGTGTATGTGAGGTGGTGAGAGAGCAGGGGCCTCATTTATAAACGCTGCATATGTAAAAAAAGAAACCATGAGCAAAGAAACGGGAAACTCCGCCCCCAACAGAAGAAGAATGAAATTAAAGACAGCTCTGTGAAATAGATAAATTAGTGTGAAATAATTGAACATTGAACATTTCACAATACATATCATATATGAAGGATATATTTGCAAAAATGGAGGAAGATAGATATATACTGACGCCCCAGGAAGTGAGTGACGTACACGTGCCTACAAATACAGTTTTATATTAATAATAATTATAATAAAATCACATGAGCAAAACTGCTGATCAATTGGCTGCGACACCTGTAGCTGTTAATAAAGGAACACACTCACAATGTGTAAAGACCATTGTTGGGCGGTAACTCGTTACTTGTGACAGGTACGTGACAGGTAACGCGATACTTGTAACGCGTTACCTGTCACGTGTTACCACGTGACTTTTGACAGTAACTAGTACTGTAACGCAATATTTTTCTAAAGAAATAACGCCGTTACTGTGACAGTATGGTGCGTTTGTCCGTTACTTTGCTAGCTGCAGTGTACTTCCTGTTTACAGTGGCGCTACATTTTTTTGGAGGACGCCGTGCCAACCACGGTAAAACAGAAGAAGAAGAAGCATTGTCAGCGTGTTTCTGTTTACATCACATGCACCAATCATGGTGAATCAATGCGGGAGCAGGACAAGCTTCTCAGAGTAGAAATACGTGTATTATTTTACTCATCTGTCTCCAAAAGATGCATCAGTGAAGCTAAGCTAACGCTGCGTTGGTGGACGTGATGGAAGCCTCTGCACTGACACAACAGCGTATGGATTTTAACGGTCTGTGACTGTTATGCAGGGACAGATCAGCCAAACTATTGCACGGTGTGTTGTTGTAGATATGCAGCCTGTCGCTGCTGCTGAGTCACCGCTAACAGCAGCTCGTTAGCCTGATATGTTTAGCATTGTGTAGCTGAGAAAAATGCTGTGAATTTGTTTTTCCACATTTTTTACAAGCATTTTCAACAGCAGAATGTGCACCTGAAATACACACAGCTTACTTTACATTACTGTGTTAAGGCTGAAAAATTGCTGTTTTAATTTTGGAGCAGCTGTTTTGTGCTTTATATGACATCATTTATGGTTGTTTAATAGCACTTTTTGTAAAGCAGAGTTGGTCAAAATTTATTCCGAATGTTATTCAGATTGCTTTCATTTATTGATTTTAGAAGGTTTTTTGTGTTTATGTTGAACATTATTGCTAGTTTTTGTACTAAAACTGTAAAGGAACATTCTAAGGCTAAACACAACCGTTTTATGAAGCTGAAGCCACTTTAATTTTTAATCTTTGATTTTGAATAATATTCAGGATGTTTTGTGTTTTATTTATTTCACAATTCATTGTAACATTTTCAGTTTCTGCTGGTCTCAGGTAAATAAACTGGTATTGAAAGAATACTTAGTGTTTGAGTCAGATTGGTGTTTGTAAAGATCAATACTGAGCAGAGTTTAGTTCTGTTAATATAAATGATTATAAACTGTAGATTTGAATACAGTAACATCTCATTTATCAGAGGCTTTTATCCAAAACAATGTTAATACAGGGGCACAGTTGATCAACAGTGCATTATTATATTATTACAGCAGTAATATGAAGCTGTATGGACATAAATGACCCAAAATAAATAATACATTCTTTAATTCTAAGTAACTCAAAAGTTACTTTTTCCAGTAACGCATCACTTTTTGATGTAAGTATTTAAAATAGTAACTGAGTTACGTTGTGAATGAAGTAACTAGTCACGGTAACTAGTTACTCTTTTTTCGGTAACTAGCATAACACTGGTAAAGACACAATGGCTTATCGCTGACGTGCATGGCGCACAGGCACGGGAGACTCCGGAGGGAGCGGGTTTATTTGCTCGTTTTCCCACTCGGTCCACCGTGAAATTTGTATTCGTGAATATTCACTCAGGGCGTTCACCGGACCTTTTATGGGTGGAGAAAGGTGTAAAGGTTGTGTCTAATGCCACAATAGAAACTTCTACTGCTGGAACCTCCACCATTGCACTTTTACTACAGAGGACGTTTACGCGCATTAACTTCAGTTGAGCAGCCAATAGTAACACTCCAAAACAGCTTATAGAGCACTCTGTTTGTAAAAAGAGCTCTGATTGTCTGTAAAGGAGCATCACATTACTGGATTTATCCATCAAAGCTGATATACAGAGAGAAGAAGCAGAGGTCCAGAGTGCTCTCAGAACACTTAAAATTACTATATGATCAAAGGTTAGGATGGATTTTTGACCAAATGAAGCCCAAAAAATGTACATACTGCAGCTTTAAAGTAAAACAAAATGAGTAATTGTTTATTTTTTTTTTTGCATTCCATAAATATCATGTTGTGTCGTTATCAAAAGCCAATTATCATATATCGCATCTTAACGAGAATAGGGGTGTGCATTGTCCAACGACACGATCCACAATTTGCATGTTACACAACGATATATCCTGATACTAAATAACACTATATACATTGCGGAATCAATAGTTACAAATTTCACCACTGCAAGTATAAAATGGTAAGAAACACAATTTATTTCATTTTTTTTAACTTGCAAGAACAAGTAAATAGTAACTGTAATTCATGAACCAATATCAAAAACAAGTGGTATGTTTATCAAACTGTCAAATTACGTTTTTAAATTTTAATTAAAAAAAATTGATTTGGTCGTTTTTTGAATCAATACAATAATCGCATGGTGAAATATTGCAATATATTGCCAAATTAATTTTCTCTTACAACCTTACTGGTCAGCCCAGTGCGTCGTCTCACCCATTATCCAATAATAAAAGCTCACCTCAGGCTCCCATGACATGTATTAATTTATTCCTGGAAGAATCGTTTTAATCCTATTTTAGATCTAGATCTAGAATCTAATTTTTCTTTCTCATTTGTTTGCTCACACCATTGTTTAAAATAGCATCAAAGATTTCTTTGATGCTAATTGTAGGAGGAAAAAACCCCCAAAAGACACTTCACTAGTATTCCAACAAGTCACGACGATGCAACAAGCCAACGCACACAATAAAGTCAAGCAGCAAAATGAGCTTTAGCCAATTATTTAATGGAAGTCTTCATGCACCTGGCTGTTGGAATTTGGGAACGCTTCCAATGGGGAATGTTCCTTTTAAGAAGATGAGCAATTAGATGACGGCAACAAAAACTCTGGAGCTGGGCTCAAAAGAAAGACTCGTAACAGATCATCTGTCGGTGTCATCTGCGTTATTATGACAAGCTGCAGTGAAATAATAAACGTATAGTCTTAAATCATCACCTAACTTTAACGTCTTCATTAATAATGTGTGTAAAGGTTTTTTTTTTATTCATCCTGAGGGATATTCTCACAAATCTATCACTTTTCAAACAGATCCACTGGTGATTTGTTCTCTGCCTGAAACACAGCAGTGGATGGAAGGAGTAAAAAAAAGAGAAGAAAGGCCCTCAGAATAAACAGTTCTTTTTTCTAAATAGTGAGTATGCAGACGCTTAACTTGTCACGTTCAGATTTAAAGTGTGCTTTAATAAAACATGCTTGGACTCACATAGGACTTCCAGCTAGTATTCATCATGCTACATGCTTTTATGAGACATGGTAATGATGTATATGAGTGCAAGCATTTCTTTTTTTCTTCTTTCCTTTTCCATCTGTTCAAAGGAGCTGCCGTGAGCGTGCATGTGAGTGTGTGCACGTGAGTGAGTGTGCATTCATGCGTGCTTGTGTGCTTCAGCTGTGAGGTGTGCCAGCCACAGTTGAGCTAACGCTAAAACCATGAGCAACAAGTGAAAATCAAAACACAGACAGCTGCTCCCACAAACCTGTTAGCACCTCGGGGGGGGGGGGGGGGGGTTAATTATTATTCCGTCAGAAAACCTTAAAATGGGGAGTATTTTAAGCCCCACATTTTTTCTTTGGTCATTTTGTAACTTACATTGTCTCATTTTTGTCCCTTTTCAAAAAGTTCTGATACTTTTTTCAGACGTTATCTTCCCTTTGCCAATAAATATCTCTTTTTTCCTATTTTTTTTCTTTAATTTGTGGCCACTTTTGATCCAAATAAACTAACTTCTGTCCAATAATATCACTTGTTTGCTTTTTCCCCTACATTTTGCCTCTTTTTGTTCCACATTTTTGCCCTTTTTCATCATTGTTTGTCACATTTTGCCCATTTCAGCTTCCCTCTGCCATTGAATACCACCTGGTTTCTCTATATTTGCTCATTTTTGGCCATTTTTTACCACTTTTGGCCCATTTTAGTCACTTTTCACTCTTTTCTGCCATGTTTTTGCCACTTTTGGACCATTTTTGTCCTCCTGTTTTCCTCCAGTGGACCGGACTGGCCCACTTGGGTTGACTGTCTATCGGGACGACACCCAGTATGCCAGATGACTAGTCCACCCCTGGCTCAGAGGTATAAAGAGAACTGATACAGTATATCCTACTCAAGTAGAAGTATTGTTACTTGATTGAAATTGTGCACAAGTACAAGTAAGTCATACATAAAATATTCAAGTACAAGTAAAGAGTAGATCAATTAAATAGTACTTTATTTACCACAAAGGCATCTTTAGAAAATAAACTGAATAACAACAATGAATTCAATTCACAATTGTCAGGCTCTAAGTACAGTATAGCTACATTTATGAACTCTAAAACTGAGAAAATAACCAGTATTTAAAGCTGTAGTGCATTACATTTAATCTGATTGGTCGGCTATGATGTGATGCATTACATTTAATCTGATTGTTTGGCTATGATGTGATGCATTACATTTAATCTGATTGGTTGTCTATGATGTGATGCATTACATTTAATCTGATTGGTTGGCTATGATGTGATGCATTACATTTAATCTGATTGGTTGTCTTATGATGTGATGCATTACATTTAATCTGATTGGTTGGCTATGATGTGATGCATTACATTTAATCTGATTGGTCGGCTATGATGTGATGCATTTGATTGTTGTCTGGTCATTTCAGTTTTTGTAGTTTCACAAATTTAAAAACAAAAAAATAATAGTTTACTCAGTAACAGTTGGGTGTAGAAATGTAACAAATTACAGCTTCTAAAATGTGTTTATGTACAAGTAAAATGACTGATCTAGAAGTACCCATAAAAGCATCTTAATTACAGTAACGCTCTGAGTGAGCTACAGTATGTGTTCTTCAAACACTCCATTATTTATGTTCTTCATCAGATTATTCACTGTGATCTCAACCATTGATCAAATCAAAGGCCAACACAATCATGAAACTGTCACAAAAATTATAGTTTCACTTTTCATTAGGGATGTAACGATTCACTCAACTCCCGATACGATTCGATTCACGATACTGGGTTCACGATACGATTCTCTCACGATTTTAGAAAATGGGACTGTAGTCAAATGATGATTGAAAAATATTCCTGTATTCCTGTATTATTTTCCTTTTATTTTTTATTGTCAAAAGAATCCCTTGATAAACTATTGAGAACAATGCAATTTAACTAAAAATAAATCTTGAATGAAATAAATAAAGGAATAAAACAAATGAAGAAGAAGCCTATTAATTTCAATTCTGGTTCTAAACAATGCAAAACTGCATAATAGTTCTTTTTTATTTTAAAAGTGCAACTGAAAATGTATTTTGTGCACTGTATTTAGGTCAGATATTTGTTTGGACCAGCAGAGGGCGCTGGTAACCCAGTGGTCAGTTGGCATGCAGCTATTCTGTGCAGTGAAGAAGAGATGCTACGCGCTAGCAGACAGAGCTAATAGAAAAACATGCCTTTTACAGACATTCACGTAATATTACAGATATTCTTTCGGTGCTAAAGGAATAATTTATGAACATGTTTAAGAGTAGAAGGTGGCCAGAAAGAAAGTAGTAGCAGATTCCGCCCGCCGCCTCAGCATTTGGACAAGAGAAGGGTCATATATAGCGCCCTCTGCTTTTTTAAAAAAAGTACTGCGATTCAATTTTCAGAAAATCGATGTCAACCACGATACCTATGAATCAATTTTTAACTGCCTTACGATTAATCGTTACATCCCTACTTTTCATGCATGACACCATGATGTTTGTTTTTTTTGTTTTTTTTATACTGCGTGACACAAATCATTTATCAACCGTTGGTACATTCAGATGTGAGCGTACAACGTGCGTTTAACCATATTAACACAAGCTTCAGTATATATGAATTTTGACGTGAGCGTATACAGGCTATATTGAACAAACAGAGAACAAGTAACATCAAAAATCACAAACTAAATTGAACTAATTACCTGCATAAAAAACAAACGTAAAAGTACAAAAATACAGGTAATTATAAAAAAAAAATTCAGAAAACAAAAAAGGAATTTCTTTTTTCAGTCAGATATTAAAAGTTGCAATATTGATTATACAAAGAAAAAAAAAAAAGGACACGCTGGAGAGACTATGTATCTCTGCTGGCATGGGAACGCCTCGGGATTCCTGGGAAGAGCTGGAGGAAGTGACCAAGGAGAGAGAGGTCTGGGCTTCCCTGCTTAGGATGCTGCCCATGTGACACAAATAGGAAAAGCATCAGAATATGGATGGATAAAAAATTATTTAATAATTATAATAGTTTGATAGCTTCCATACAACATGTTCGTATTAAAAACAAGTGTTTATAAATGTATCTCAAAGGTAATGAAGTCATGAGTCTTTTAACAGTATTTTAACAGTATTTTGACATTTTTTTTATTAAAAAACAAAACAAAATAAGCTTTTTCCCTGGGTTTCCTGGTGGAGTTCTCCAGTAAATGTGTCACAGATTAAGCAGATTGTGAATAATGTTTGAAGGTCATGGAAAAGCCAAGCTGTGTGGAGGTCGTGACCCAGAGCAAACATACACGTCTGGAGCTCCTTCTACATCTGCTGGGTTTGTTCTGGTAAGTCTCACTACCTCCATCCACAGGCCTTTATTCCATCAATGGATCCATTGATCCTGCTTTATGTTTTCACACACACACACACACACACACACACACACACACACACACACACACACACACACACACACACACACACACACACACACACACACACACACACAGTGACGTAAGGATGGAGACATTGTTGAATCAATTTGGTGAAATAAGATCATTTCCTTTCCCTGTGACTTCAGACTGACATCTGTCTTTGTTAGTGTGATCACACGCTGTGATGGACTTCCTGTAGAGACTGGTAACTGCTATCACAAAACTTTGATTGTATTTAATCTAATCTAATTTAGTTGTGAATTTGTGTATTTTAGTTGTGAATTTGTGTATTTTAGTTGTCCTTTTGTGTGGGTTTTCTGTAATTTTGTTGTTTATCATGTTATCATAGTCATTCTGTGTATTTGTGCTCTCTTTTTGTGTATTTTTGTGTATAATTGTGTGAATTTGTTGTCAATTTGTGTATGTTTGTTGTCCTTTTGTGTCTTTTTGTATAATTTTCATGTTTTGTGTGTTATGAGTCATTTTGTGTTTTTGAAGTCATTTCTGTGTATTTTTTGTCATGTTGTGTATTTTTGTAGATAATTGTGTAATTTTTTTGGTCAATTTGTGTATTTTTGTTGTCTTCTGTGTGTTTTTCTGTAATGTTCTTGTTTTGTGTGTTATTTGTCATTTTGTGTATTTTTATTATTGTTCTGTGTGTTATGAGTCATTTTTTTGTGTTTCTGTGGTTGTTTTGAAGTCATTTTGTGTATTTTTGTTGTCATTTTGTGTATTTTTGTTGTCATTTTGTGTATTTTTACTGCTTTGTGCATTTTTATTTTTGTTTTGTATATTTTTATAGCTATTTTGTGTATTTTTGTGTATTATTGTAGTCATTTTGTGTGTTTTTGGACTCAGTTTGTGCATTCACTTTGGGGGCCACACTAAATTAGCCTGAGGGTTGCTTGTGGCCTCTGATAAATGATTGTGTTGTAGATTTTAATGAACCAAAATAGCTCTCAGCATAGGATCAACTGCTCCAACGTATCAGCAAAGTCTGCAAATATAAAGAAATGCTTCATAGAACTGCATATAACGTCTGCATTCAGTGTACAGTCAAATCAGTGTTGGTAAAAGAGGATTTTCCTTCTTTTAATACTTCCTTACATAGAGGGGATTGTAACCATGACCTCACTCTTACTTCTATTACAGAAATGGCAGAAGATGAAAAGATTAGCAATTTGTAACCATTTTTGTTTGCGTTGGCACTTGAGCAGTGAGTGTTCATGAAAAACAATGCTGTTGTGTTGTGAGCGCCAGACATGAGCTCACACACAGGATCAGGTTAAGTAGGCAGGTAGGAGGTGAAGAGGTGCTAACCCACCCATATCTGCACATGCAGTCGCTTGTTTGTGTGCATTTGACCACAAATAATCACTTTTAAGAGCAAACGTGCGGTTTTAAAGTTGGAAAAGTCTGACCTAAAGTGTCTGACTAATCAAATCTTCATTCATTCTTACTGTGAAAAACTCTGACAAAGTCTCTTTCCAACATTTTTGTGATGTTGTCACTGAAAGTTGTGGCAAAACAATGGTGGATGTTGATTTTGAGGCTTTAGAGTCAGACCAATCACTGTCCTCCTTGTCTGGAGAAAAAACACAAGAAATCACAGTAAGAATGAGTAAAAACACTTCAATGCTTCTGTCTACAGCAGTGGTTCTCAACCTTTTCAGCCCACGACCCTGAAAATAAAGGCCCCCGAGACAGGGCCATCTATGAGGGGGAATAAAGGGGAGAGATTTTTCGGGTCCATCCATAAAGTCAGCAAAATGATGGTCTATTGTTCTATGAATCTGTGATAACCATATTTACAAGTTTATTATTATTTGTGCCATAGTATATACTGTACATAGTTCCCACAATATTGGCCAGTGTGCGTTTTTCACTTCCGCCCGCCATTTTGTTTGGCATTTCACGCTTAGACGCATTAAACAGATTATGGCACGTTCACATTAAACGCGTTTTGGACGTCAAAATTGTGTCTCACGTGCGTAGTTGGACGCTTGTGCTCAATGATTACAGACGCTTGTCACCAGCGTCGAAGACGCTTGCGACGCGTGCCCAGCAAGTCGAGGGGAGGGGCTTCTCTGTCAAGAATGAGCATCAATGATCACTCAAAAGTTAAAGTCGTACAGGGAGAGCCTCCAGGAACGCCAGCAATATAAATAGGACTGATTGTGGGGCGAGATCCCTGTACGCTTGCAAAGGACGACCTGGTGAACGATGCAAAGTGCCGAGCAGCTGTCACGTACATCGACATTGTGAACTAATAAATGCTTAGAGTGCCTATCCGTTCAAACAGTTAAAGGCATATAAATCAATGGAAGCCTTTAATCAGCTGTGTTGTGAATGGGTATGTGATGTGTAAAGTACTTATTTGCACTTATTTGCTGCAAATATAACTAGATCGTATCAGTGTCCGTAACCGTAATCTACTTTGCCAAAAAAAATGGCGTCACACGGAAACTACCAATAGTCATCTTAAAGATATAAATCCTTGTTTTAATCAGAAATAAAAAGAGTTAAAGTGATCAAAAATAGTGGAAAAGATGGTGAAAAAGGATTTTAAAAACCACAGAAATTGGTTAAAAGTTGCAAATTAGAGTAGGCAAAAACGGAGAGAAAAAGTGGAAAAAAGGGTTGAAAACGTCAATATTGGCTTAAAAGTGGCAGAAATTGGGAGGATAGGGGGTTGGGGTAGTTTAAAAAGTAGGAACAAATAGTTTAAACTGAGCGTGACAAATTGTGAATGTGGTTAAAATGGCAAAAATAATCATGAAATATTGTTAAAAGTGACAATAATGGGTCAAAATATGTGACATTAGGTGAAAAAGTGGTGGACAGGGTTTAAAAGTGCTGAAAATGTTTTGAAAGTGTAAAAAATGTGCAGAAAAGGAATTGAAATTTGATAGAGAAGTATCAGAAATGGGAGTAATGTACCAAAAATGCATTAAAATGAGCAAAAATATGGCAAGAAAAAGTGATGAAAATAGGTTAAAATATGGTAAGTTTGGTGTAGATGCAGAAAAAGGGTTAAAAAAAAAAAAAAAAAAATAGCAAAAATTGTTCAAAAAAATATTCTTAGTTTCTTGAAGGCATCTGACCAAGGTTGAGAAACACTGGTCTACAGGAATCCACATCCCAGAATGCAATTCACCAAACTTTTCCAACAATGTCAATAAGACAGTGTTTACAGTGGAGATCAAAACAAACAAACCTACATTTGTTTGTGAGTAAATGATCTTTGATTTACTGATCTATCTATGTGATCGTCTGCAGAATTTCCTCCTTGGGATCATACAGGAATATTCTGATTCTAATTTTTCTCTCGTTTCATGTTTTTTTAAGTCATTTTGTCTTTTTTTTTGCCTTTTTGTTTATTTTTATTCTTATTTTGTGGGTTTTTTATCCTTTACTGTATTTTTCTTTCATTTTGTGTGATTTTGGCATAAACCTGTGCTCTTACTTTGGGGGCCACATGTGGGTCCCTGGGCCACCAGTTGCCCTTGTCTGATCTTCCAGTACGTTTGTGAACCACTGCTACATAACATCAATTCATTGATTATCCACATAATACACATTTACAGTTTGAGTCATTTTTGTGATTGGACATTGGGCAGATTGTTGTGGAGCAACAGGTGAGCAGCACTCAGCAGCACTGAGCAGCACTGAGCAGCACTGAGCAGCACTCATCATCCGGGCCGGGGGGGGGTTTCTGCTCAGGACAATCTGAGGAAGTGGAGGTGTTTTTATTCCTTTTATGGACTCAGTGCTGTAACAGTCTGGGCCTCTTGTGTCTATACGCTGTGATGTGATGTCAGCCATCAAGAATTCTGCTGTGAGACTGGTTAATAAGTGACAGGAACTGAAAGGAGCGACTGAGACACACACACACACACACACACACACACACACACACACACACACACACACACACACACACACACACACACACAGAGCCTGGTTGGTCCTTTGTCCTGCAGTAAACTGTTTTATCACATCGGGGCCACAATAAAGTGATTTTATCTCATCTAAGGGTCACATGATCAACATTCATGTCAGCATTTAGAAAAATGACAAATCTAAACATAAATACAGGAAAAGAACAGAGGTTTTGTGTGATTTTGTCATTGTTTTGTGAGTTTTCAAACATTGTGGGGATTTTCTGGAGTAAATATTACATATTTTTGTGGTTGTTTTGTGTATTTTGGTTTTTCTTTAGTTTAATATGTTGTCATTTTATGTTTTGGGAGAAAATTTGAGTATTATTGTTGTTCTTATGTCTAATTTTGTTGTCATTTTGTGGTTTTGGAGTCATTTGAATTTTAGGTTTGACTTTTTAGTTTTGTTCTTGTTTTGTCTATATTGATGTTTTTTAATTGTGTGATTTTGTTTTTCTTTTGTGCATGTTGTTGTCATTTTGTTTTTTTAGAAAAAAAAAATTATATTTTTGATATTGCCTTGTGAGATTTTGGAGAAATGTTTTGAATGTGTACATTTTATTTGTTTGTGTGCATTTTTCATATTTTGATGTCAAATAAAAAGCAGTGGTCTCCAACTTGTGGTACTGAACCTGATATTGGGCCATTTGAGGGTTAATGCTGGGCTGGAGGAAGGTTTGAAGCTGTTTTCCACCAGTGAACTGAAATATAGCTCCACCCACTCTCTCAGAATATAGAAACAGATCTGCTGTACACCCTATGTGGTGGACATGTCAGCTCCTCTAAATAGTCACAAAGTCAGTGTGTGTTTGGGTCTGGAACATGTTCAGTAAACTACTTAGCATATGTCTCAGCTCCCTGTAATGTGATCAGCTTAGAGCTATGAACATAGACTGTTCACATCACTAATGATTAATCACAGATACGTCTTTCTTCTGATTTATTGGGATAAAAAACACATTTTCTTTATGCGACTTTGGACCCCAACTTTAGGTTGTTTCATTATTCGTGGATATTGAAAATCATTTAAATGAGACCATTTTAGTTCGGCTCTGTGTCTTATCATCATTTGTTTATTAGTTTTTCACTAATAAGGTTAAAAACACAATAACAATTGCATCAGAAAATGTATGTATTTTTGAAAACATCTCTGAAAGCAAAAAATCTCTGTCTGTGTGTGTGTGTGTGTGTGTGTGTGTGTGTGTGTGTGTGTGTGTGTGTGTGTGTGTGTGTGTGTGTGTGTGTGTGTGTGTGATTGTGTGTGTGTGTGTGTGTGTGTGTGTGTGTGTGTGTGTGTGTGTGTGTGTGTGTGTGTGTGTGTGTGTGTGAGCGTGTGTGTGTGCGTGTGTGTGTGTGTGTGTGTGTGTGTGTGTCTCTTCCTCAAATATCTCTGTGGATCAGGATCAGACTGACCTGAAACTTTCAACATGGCTGCTGCTTGGGTCAAGGGTGTGCAACGTCAGGTTTGTTTGGACTGCAATGTAATTGTAAATAAATTATTTCATAAAATCGTCCACTGAAGTGGAACCATCACAGTCACATGTCCACCAGTTCCAATCGCTGGAGAGCCCACCCCCACGCCCCTCCCTTTTTTAACACTGGAACATTGAAATATTGGAATATTAGAACATTGGGACACTAAACGAGTTTGTTCTGGTCTGAGGAGATCCAGATCTACGAGGACAACAAACTGGAATGGGAATAGATGGGGTTCAGTTCCCTACAGTGTTCTAGCTAAAAGCCAAACTTAATGAAAACACAATATTTATCACTTTACACATTTCACAACAAACCTAAATGTCCCTGACGTCCCACCTTCAAACACGTCATTTAACTATCAATGAAACAACTACTAAACCTCACACTTTATTACAGTAATACATACTTCCTACGGGCACTGACCTAGTAATGTTAATTATGAACAAATATCTCATGTTCTATATTTCCTCTTTGAGACCAAAGTGTGTGGGTGATTTGTTGAAATGACATGAAATAACATTATTCTGAATGTTGATAATGTGATACAGTCACATGTTTGTGGTCTTGCTGTGATAAAAGTTGCCTATCTCTGATCTAATAACCAAATCTCAGCTGAGTGTGTGTGTATTCCATACCTACCACAGACATCAGTGACTCACCTTGATGACATCATCGTGGTGAGGTCATTGTCCTGCTGGACGGGGCTGGGATTAGACTGGGACAGACTGGGATTGTTGTGTTGATTAAACTTGAGCAGTGGAGTCAGCAGATTAGGAGGCGTGTCATGCTGATGATGATGATGATGTCATGATGCTGAGCCCTGCACATGACCTGCACTGGCTGCCAGCTTTCATCACACTTTGTTCAAATGATCATAATGCTAATCAGTGCTAATGCTCAACGTGCTGTAGTGGATGTAATGATGATTTGTGTAACACATGTTGTTCTAAACCAGATACACACTGTGCTGTGGTGCTGATAATCTGATGTCCCCGTTACACATGAGAGTAACAGCGCTGATGGAAGCATGAGTTCAGATTACAGACGCGTTACGCTGAGAGCAGGGGGCGTGGCCAGGAAAATCCATCCTGTTTTTGCACATTCCCAGAATTCCAAGCGTCACACTTTGTCATTTTCCCGACAGGAACCCAGTGTTGAAGGTGGAAATGCCCTCAGACTAATACATGATAGACATTGTTTGGATTTAAAGAAACACATCTACACACGTCTAGCTCCACTCTAACAGTCTTAATCACACGTGTCAAACTCAAGGCCCGGGGGCCAAATCCGGCCCCTTAGAAAATCAAATTCAGCCCTCTCAAAAAAGTTTATTCCACCTTTTCTGTACATGTTGTTGAAGAAAATATATATAGAAAAAACATTGTAAATTACCAACTAATTCAGCTGTAAATATCCTTCAAATACCAAAATGCATTTAAAATCCACAATATTTGCAGAGCTCGGTTTTCTAATGACAGCTTCACTAATAGTGTGTGTGTGTGTGTGTGTGTGTGTGTGTGTGTGTGTGTGTGTGTGTGTGTGTGTGTGTGTGTGTGTGTGTGTGTGTGTGTGTGTGTGTGTGTGTGTGTGTGTGTGTGTGTGTGTGTGTGTGTGTGCGTGCAGCAGGGGGACAGGGGAGACAACAGGGCTGATCACTTCCTTTATTATAAACAGCCATTTTCACGGTATAAATGATCAACTTACTGAGTTATAAAGGATGAGTTCACTCAGAATGTATTGGTTTATTCAAGATTAAATGCTTTAATTTTGCCCTGGTACATTTAGAAAGCCTCCTGCTATGAAGGCAGATATGTTTGTAAAATGTACAGCTCGTAGAATATGATGTGAGTGTGTGTATAAAAAATCCACACACATCTTAAATAAATGTAATGTCAAAAATGATAGGAAAAAGAAAAAATTATAGACTGATTTCTATGAGCATGAATCAGTTTTGCTACAAACGTCTCACAAAATGTGTTGCAAAACTCACGCAGCTCAGATTCACACGAGAAAAGTAGTTTGAACATCTGTAGCAGTAGATTGGATAAGTTATAACCAGAGAGTTGTGGTTGTAAACGATCATTTACACAAGCAGTTAAAAAACATGAATAAATGTTGAATTACAAGTTTGTAGATTTAATTTTATGTATAAATATCAGTCGATATTTTTTTCCAATCAATGGTGACATTACTTTTATTTCACTTGTGTGTGGATTTCTTATACACATTTTGCAACATATCTACCTTCATACCTGCTGCTAGTCTCAGTGTGTGTGTGTGTGTGTGTTGAGTGTAACCAGGAAGTGCTAACACACACCCTGCTGTTGAACTGGTTTTCAGGCAGTGACACTGACTCACAGACAGTGAAATGGCGCAGAGACAGACAGAAACCCTCTCCTGCTCCGTGTGTCTGGAGCTGCTGAAGGTATGTGACACGTGTGTTTATAGTGTGTGTGTGTGTGTGTGTGTGTGTGTGCGTGTGTGTGTGTGTGTGTGTGTGTGTGTGTGTGTGTGTGTGTGTGTGTGTGTGTGTGTGTGTGTGTGTGTGTGTGTGTGTGTGTGTGTAAATCAGGCTGTGTTTGAATATTCCCTCCTATCTCCTTTCCTGTCCACTTTTCCTAAACCCCATTGATGACATCACAGGGTTAAGGAAAGGTGTTAGGAGATTTACTAAAGTAGTTAGGGAAAGGCCATCACGTTGTTTTGACAATCAGACACACTTCCACTAGGTGATGTAATAATCTGACACTGAGGTTTAATCTAACACTGTCCTCTGAGCCTCTAACCACTGATATAATCTCAAATATCACAAGGTTTGAATGTAAATCAAAGTAAAAGAGGTTACCAGGCTACGAGGAACTAAAGTGAAACTAAAAGAACGTCACATTGAGAATGTTTGTTCACACTCACCTTCTACTCACTAATCAACATTAATCCAAGATAAATGAGTAGGATTTTATGAAATAGTTACATTTATACAAGACATAGTCCTACATAACGTTGTAGACATACACATGTACAACCACACAAAGCATTCTTAGGTGAATGAAATATGTTGAATAAAAATAATGAGGTTAATTTTCCCAAACTAGTCTGTTTTCTTTAGTTTTAGCTTCTGAAAAGTCTCTTTCAGAGCGCTCCTAATAACAGGCTATTTTGGGGCATTTATTCATATGCAACAGTGGGCGTGAACACACGCTGCTCAGCACTGCTTCAGCGTGTGTGTTTATCACAGCAGCAGTAAATCATTAACAGTCTTCCTTCTCCTCCTCTGACCACAGAAATAGTTCATTTAAGACGATAGTTCATTGTTTTGTCTGACCGCTGCATCGCATTGGGTCACAAACACGTCAGATCATCACATAAATGTGATACAAGGTGGTGTAACAGCTACTAAAATTGAAACTGATTGTGAGCGCTCTACAGTTTATCTTCATACTGGATTATCTATAAACTGAACATAAATATATTAACTGTAATATTAACCTGCCTTCACTATGTTTGTTTTACCAGTGAGGTAGTTTGAGAGGGAGGAGAAAACTCCAACTCGCCCGTTTGGAGCTGACTTTTTACAAAATGTGTAATAACAATGGAGGGAGGAAACAGAACGTTTTCCACTTTGACCCTCTGAATAAATATTAATAATAATTTATTTAACGTCATCTACACACTAATTAAGCCTCTTTACCATCAGTGTGAGGTGGACACGTTTTACAAGATCATTTTGATCAAAAGCAGCTGTATTTGGAGCAGCAGAAGTAACACTGGTCTCTAGGCAGCCCCCTAGTGGAGGGGTGGTGCTTTCCACATGTGGATCAGGACCTTTGTGTGTGTGAATCTGAGAAAAACTGTTGTGTTTGTCTCAAAAATAAATGCTAATGCTGACTGATCCACAAACGCACTTTACATAATTCACAAGCACAATTAAAGATTTACACATGATAATTCATGATAAATACACATAATTTATAAAACATGTGTAAATTGTGAATATATTTGTGAATATTTTTAAGACAAATCTCTCCCCGTATGAAGGAGCCGGTGACCGTTCCCTGTGGACACAGCTACTGCAGGACTTGTATCAGCAGCTTCTGGGATGGAGAGAAGGAGAAGGACGTGTACAGCTGTCCTCAGTGCAGACAGACGTTCACACCGAGGCCTGTCCTGATGAAGAACACCGTGCTGGTAGAGTTAGTGGACCAGTTAAAGGAGAGCAGACTCCAAGAAGCTGCTGGAGGTCCCAGCTTTGCTGCAGCTGAAGACGTGGCCTGTGATTTCTGCACAAGGAGGAAAGTAAAAGCCTTCAAGTCCTGTTTGAACTGTGTGGCTTCTTACTGTGAGGAACATCTTCAGCCTCATTATCAATCTGCTGCATTCAAGAGGCACAGACTAGTGGATCCCTCCAACAAACTCCAGGAGAACATCTGCTCTCGACACGATGAGGTGATGAAGATGTTCTGCCGCACTGATCAGCAGTGTATCTGTTTTCTCTGCTCCATGGAGGAACATAAAGGCCACAACATTGTTTCAGCTGCAGCAGAACACACTGAGAGGCAGAGAGAGCTGCAGGAGAGTCGAGCTGACATCTACAAGAACATCCAGGACAGAGAGAAAGAGCTGCAGTTGCTTGAGGAGCAGCTGAAGAGCATCCAGCTCTCTGCTGATCACACGGTGCAGCACAGCCAGCAGATCATCACTGAGCTGATCCGTGTCCTCCACAGAAGAAGCTCTGAGTTGGAGAAGGAGGTCCGATCCAAGCAACAGACTGAAGTGAACGCGGTGCGAGCGCTTCAGGAGAAGCTGGAGCAGGAGATCAGTGAGCTGAAGAAGAGAGACGCTGAGCTGCAGCAGATCTCCACCACTGAGGACCACATCCAGTTTGTCCTCAGCTACAGCTCCCTGTCAGCGCTCAGTGTGTCCACACACTCCTCCATCACACACACACATCCTCACAGCTGCTTCCAGGAGCTCACAGAGCATCTCCACACCATCCTGATGGAGGACTGGACCAAAGTCTGTGGGACTGTGGAGAGAGTGAAGGTTCTACAGCTGCCAGAGCCCACGAGCAGAGCTGGATTCTTACAGTATTCACAGAAAATCACTCTGGATCCAAACACAGCTCACAGATTCCTCAGATTATCAAAAGGAAACAGAAAAGTAACATTCATGTTAGACAATCCTGATCATCATCATCCAGACAGATTCACTGGGTGGTGTCCTCAGGTCCTGAGCAGAGAGAGTCTGACTGGACGTTGTTACTGGGAGGTAGAGGTGGAGGTGAGAGGGGTATGGGTTAGTGTAGGGGTCGCATACAAGAGCATCAGTAGGAACTGTGTGTTTGGATCTAATGACAAATCATGGATGTTACAGTGTTCTCATAACAATTACACATTTATCCACAACAACATCTACACTAAGGTCTCAGGTCCTGTTTCCTCCAGGATTGGAGTGTACGTGGATCACACAGCAGCTACTCTGAGCTTCTACAGCGTTGGTGACACCATGACTCTGCTCCACAGAGTGAACACCACCTTCACTGAGCCGCTCCACGCTGGACTTCGTTTTCCTAATTGTTTAGTATCTACAGGAGCAAATGCTGAGTTGTGTGAACTGTAACAGACCAGGTTTGTTTCTTCTTGCAGTTAAAGCAGGTTTGTTTCTGTAGAAGATGTGGTGAAGTCAAAGTGAAAGTGGAATCTAAAACATTCTATAAACCATGAAGACGCAGCACTGCTTCACTTCCTGCTTCACTTCCTGCTTCCTTCCTACCAGGGTTGGAGTCAATTCACCTACAATTACATCTTCAATTACCCATTTTCAATTATAATTCAATTACGATTACAGTGACCGGCATTTTTTTCCAATTATAATTTTTTTTTATTCTCAGAAAGTTCAATTACAATTAATCACAATTACTGAGTCTGAAATAAATAACCCCATAAAAGTTAACCTTCCTCTTGTGTTAGCTTTCTGTTAGCATCTCTAATGCTAACAGGTCCTAAATCAGCTGTAAAATACACTAAAAACTAATATCTATCATTTAATTTATTTCCATTCTATTGATTACATTGTTAGGCTTCATAATCAATAAAAATATAGATTTTAATTATTTTGGTGTGGGTTTCTGAGCCTTTTCTTTTTTTTTTTTAAAGACTTAAAACACACACAAAGCAGCAGAACACACACACATACACACACTTAATTGTTTAGTGCATTTCATACACATGGCAATTCAATGTCCTTTACATGATTTAAGGTGTAACAGAATACATTAAACAGAGTTTAAAAACCACCAAAAAAATTAAGCAGTTTAAAATCTTATTACAAATATATATAAATATATTTTCATTATTAATAACAACATTTTATTGAAATTATAATGATTTTGATCTTACAGAATAGAATAAAATCTTTATTGTTATTGCAACAGGTTCAATGACATTTTAAAGTGTCGTCCAGTGCCAACACAATTATACAAATATAATAAATGATCAATAATAATGATCTAATCATAATTTATCCTTAATAATTTGTTTCTGGTGAGAATTTATAATAACTATGTGTCAAAATTAGCTTCTTTTTTTAATGATCTGTAAATAATTGTCATTGTAATCCTGCATATGTTTCATATGTTTGTGTTTTTTTTTTTATTTGACATTATTATATAGTTCTTGTTCTTTGTAAACTAGTGAAATTGTTGATAAAGTGAGTAAAAATATCATTATTTCAATCTTTCTCTCATTGCGCTAATTTTACTCGTCCCTCCTGATATATTTACTCCACATTTATGTCATTTTTTTGCTTTCTTCATTGTTTGTTGGTTTTAACTTGGAGTCATAAATAATGTTAATGTTGTCTGAGGTGCACGAGCAGCAAAATAAATGGAGGTCTGAGTTAGTCATCATGTTCAGCAATGATGGGCAACTTTTATCACAAAAATATGAATGTCTGATTGGAGTCAAATGATCAACATTTATGTCAGTATTTAGAATAATGAACAATGTGAGCATTGATACATGAAAGATCAAAGGGTTTGTGTGTTTTTGTTTGTATTTTAGGAGTTCTTCTGGGTGTCATTTTATTGTTTTGTGTATTATGAGTCATTTTTAGGGACGTAAGAAAATACTCAACCAACGACTCCATTGGATCCTGATTTAAAAAATAAATAATTCAAATCAAAGATTTAATTTGAATACATAGAGATCATATTTTGGAGAAAAAAAAAAAATTAGTTAAAATATAGATTATTATTATTTTCATTTAAATTGTCAAGAATTGTTTAAACTAATATATCTTTCACCCTCCCCGCTGTCTCTGGCCAGAAAACAGCACTTGCAACTTTCCCTGCCTCCGACCCGGTGAAAGTCTTGCAGCTCTGTTCTCGTTCTCGTGACAACACGTACTGCTTTACAACAGTTACACACTAAAGGTGAAATCACACCAAAAGCGACTTTAGCGACTGCAGTCGCTTCAATCGCCTGTGATGAGTCGCTTGAACACTGCGCTCCTGTGTGTGTGTGTGTGTGTGTGTGTGTGTGTGTGTGTGTGTGTGTGTGTGTGTGTGTGTGTGTAGACTCTTTATTGTGAAGCAGATGATTAAGTGTCGTCTTATTTCTCTAAATTTACCTCAGTCAGAGGAAGCTGCTGCACAATGATAACAGACAGACAATGGGCTTCAATGGGCGTAAACACACACACACACACACACACACACACACTGCTCATAGGCCTGGGGTTCTGTCTGGACCTTCCCAGGTTTTTTTTTTAATTTATTTATTTATTTATTTATTTATTTATTATTTTATCATTATCATCTTTATTGACCATGTATGTTTAACACACAAGGATTTTAACTTTGGTGGACTGTGTTCTCACTGAACAATGTGAACATTAAATAATAACAATCAACTAAAAATATAAACAGTAAATTAAAGACTAGTGTGTACAAGACTAAATAGGATAACATAATAAGATTATAATAGGAATAATAATGTAGTGGTGAGTAGTGCAAAAGGATGATGAAGTAAACATGAGATCATTTATTTTTCAGTATTTACAATGAAGTGTGTGCTTAGATGAACATTTAAATTAAATAATATACGTATATGATTTATATTTATTCACAGTGACAGTTTAGTTCCAGGGTTATTTCATAGCAACAGGTCTGAAGAAACTGTTCTTATGACAGCTTGTTGTGGCGTACAGTGATCTGTAACGTCTGCCGGAGGGGAGGAGTTTAAACAGATTGTGTTCATGGTGTGAGGGGTCTGCAGTGATGTTACCTGACCCTAGATGGGGGGCAGTTCAACACTGATGATCTTTTCTGCAGTCCTGGTTATCTGTTGCAGTCTGTGTCTGTCTAGTTTGGTTACAGATCCAAACCAGACAGTGATGGAGGTGCACAGAACAGACTGAATAAAATATGAAACAATCTGCAGCAGCATTTCTGCACATTGTTCTTTGGTTTCTAGGAATTAAACTAAATTCAGTGGCACAAAATTTTGCAATATAAAAAAAAAAACGTCAATACGAAAAGCAAAAATCAAAGTAAAAAAGTGTTAAAGGACCGCAGCAGCTTCAATAACATTTGACCCTCGTGCTTCCCGTAGCAGGGTAGCATAGGCTGCTTTGTTTACAACATGGCGGACATCGCGGATGGTCTGTAGACTAATGGAGGGTGTCGATGCCCAATACTTTCACGGACCGGATCCTTTCAGATCCTTCTAATGCATGCGTGAAACGCGTCTTCATCTGGTCCGCCTATTTTACAGCAGTGTGTACTATTTAAAAGGTTGAAACCCTGCTATTTAAAATGAATTGGAAAAGTATGTTTTGTGTGAATTCTGATTTATTTTGTTTGTTTATCTTGTTTTCTGTTGGGTTTTTGATTGTTAAAGATGGGTATTATGTTATCTGTTTTTTTTATTTTTAAATTAACAATAAAAACATCACAAAACAGTCACATATTTAAATGTGTACAGTTAAAATATATAACAAACGTTGTATGGTTGGTTTATATTCAAATATCACGTGCCAGCAGCTCTGTCGTAAGTGACGTAAAAAACGTAAAAGTTCTGAAAGGATCCAGTTTGTGAAAGTATTGGGCACTGACAGAAGGTTTTCACAGCGTGTCAACACCGCGTCATCAAACCGGAAGTCGCCATATTGGAGGTACTCAGCAGGTAAACAAAGCAGATCCCAAACGTCGAACAAAAGAAAATGGTTATTGTCGTGTTTTTGGCTGTACCAATCCGTCAGACCGTAAAAACATTTGGAGTTTTATAGACTGGCAAAAGTTAGAACAAATCATGGAGAACAAAGTTAAAAATTACCAGAGAAAATGAGACGCAAAACAAAACATTTTATATACAGTGTAAATTTGGTTTTCATTTTTTATTTGTGAAGCTAAACACTCCCTTGTTACACATTTGTTTCTCTTCACTTCATTTTAGTCATTTTTTATATCATATCGTGAGTATTTCGTATCATGAGCCCTATATCAGCAATTCTCAACTGGTGGGTCGGGACCCAAAAGTGGGTCGCGGACTTGTACTGGGTGGGTCACGGACAGCTGGTCAAAAATAAATAAATAAATAAATACTAATACATATTTCTCATGTTGGACTTGTCTTTTATTTTGAAAGAAACTTTTCGTTTGACAGGCATGCTGTGAAATGCGTGTTACACAGGACAAAATATAGATTTATGTTATAAAAAAAGATTTCCTATTTTTGAAAAAAAATGATTTGGTTGAATTCTAAAAAAAATAAACCTGGATCACCTCTATTGGTTTTTATTCCTAAACTGATGAAGTGCAGTTTGTCATCACTCTGTGTTTAAACTGCATGAGGTGAGTGTGGCTTTATTTTGGTCAGTGCTGTGTAGAGTTCCTCAGGGTTTAGTGGAGGATTGGCCTCAGGTGAGCTTTTCACTGATATCAGACTGTGTTCATGGCTTTGTGTAAATACATACAATAATAAGTCATATCTTTGTTTCAAATCACTTAAAGGAGAACGATGCGTGATGTATTTCCTGAGTTTAAACCTACATCAGCAACAAAAAGCAACATGTCCCACAGATATGAATACATAGACCACATGTGTCAAACTCAAGGCCCGGGTGCAAAATTCGACCCTTTGGAGCATCCATTTCGGCCCCCAAGAAAAGGTAAAAATGAATCATTGTGTAAATTAGGGGTTCTCAACTGGTCTTACCCTGGGACCCACATTTTGCAATGGTCATTAAATTGCGACCCACTTTTTTTTTTTTACAATTCAACCAACACACATGTAATTTTTAAAAAAAACAGAAATCTATATATTTTCTCGTGCAACATACATTTCACAGCATGTTTGTCAAAATAAAAGTTTCTTTCAAAATAAAAGACAAGTCCAATGGGAGAGATATTAAGTATTTATTTATTTTTTGACCAGCTGTCCGTGACCCACCCAGTACAGGTTCACGATCCACTTTTGAGTAACAAAAACACAGGAACTTGTTTTTCATGAAAAGGACCCTGTGCAGCCCCTTATAATTAGGGGACAAAATGTAGAGGTAGTAGACCAGTTTAAATATTTAGGTACATATATTGATTGTAATCTAAATTTCAGTGAAAACACAGACTATATTTTTAAAACTTGTATCCAACGTCTCCATCTACTGCGCAAGCTCAACTCCTTTAGAGTGAGCAAGCACATTATGGAAACAGTTTATAAGAACCCGATAGAGGGCATTTTAACTTTTAATATGGCAATGTGGTATGGGAACCTAAACATAAAAGGAAGAAGCAAGCTGCAGAGAATAGTAATCCTTGCCTCAAAAATCATAGGACAAAACAGAAACAAGTAAGTTGTATGTACGAGGAAGTGCTGAGGAAAAAAGCTGTCAAAATAGCAAACGACCCGTCCCATCCACTCAATAGGGAGTTTGAACTTCTCCCCTCGGGTAGACGTTACAAAGTGCCAAAGGGCAAATCGTAATATTTTTAAAAATTCCTTTATCCCTAAAGCAATTGGGATACTGACCACCATGTCCTGTTGATGTGTTGTATACTGCCACTGCTGTCCTGCTTCTTGCCATGAAGATGTCTGTGTGTAAGTGTTGTTGTTGTTGCTGTTGCTGTTGTTGTTGTTGTTGTTGTTGTTGTTGTTGTTGTTGTTGTTGTTGTTGTTGTTGTTGTTATGTTGTTCTGCTTGTTGTTTTTATATGAGACCAAAGATAAATCTCCACACTGCGGACAATAAATTAACTAACTAACTAACTAACTAACTAACTAACTAACTAACTAACTAACTAACTAACTAACTAACTAACTAACTAACTAACTAACTAACTAACTAACTAACTAACTAACTAACTAACTAACTCACCAGTTGAGAATCATTGGTGTAAATGAAACTCAACAATATTTGCAGGGGCTCACAGATAACCTGGTGTTTATGTCACATGATTGCAGTCATTTTTAATGTAAAACTGTGGGAAAAAACATTAATTTTATTTTTTTTAAATTTTCCTCAAATTATTGTGGAACATTTTCCTTAATTAAATAATAATTGGTCAAAAAATCAAGGAAATTTCAAGTGAAAATCCTGTTGGGACTGATACTGATATCTGTCGCTTATATCTGGGATATGGTCTGTTTACATATTTAGTATTTTATGTATACCTAGAAGTGTCAACTAGGGCACAATAATCTTGACATTTCATTCCCTGTATAAAATCTATGGCCTCCTTGAGATCAAACTGCTCCGTATTTGGCCCCTGAACTAAAATGAGTTTGACAGCCCTGACGTAGACTGTATATAAGCATGAAGACAAATATGAGAAACACTCAGGGCTTACGTTGTTTTTGACATTTGAACATAAAAGTAGAGAGATTTTGATTTTTTTTAAAAATATTGTAAAACTTTCTTTCACATTAAATAACAATTGATGTTGTAATCAAATTATTACAATTATAACAACTTGAAATCAATCATGCATTTTTTATTATCAAAGTAGTTGAATACCCACAATACAGAATATGTGTAATATATATTTAAATGATTCATACACTTGTAGTGAAAAGCTGCAGCCAATAGCAGCTCAATGGCGCCCTCGTGCGTCAGCAGCTCGTGCATCAAACTGAACTGAAATAATAATAATAATAATAAGAAGAATAAGAATTATTATTATTATTATTATTATTATTATTATTATTATTATTATAACAATAATAATAATTCTGCTTATTGACACTAGATGACGCTGTGATGCAGTAAAACAAAAAAGAACAGAATAGAGCAAAATCAGCACAAAACGTTTACATTAACATTAAATTAACTTCCCTGAAACGTGACATGTTTTTATTATATAATTACTCACATTAATTGTCAGTCTCTTGTTTTCTGTGTTTTTATTTGCGGTGACACGTTTTGCACTTTAAATAGAAAGAAAATGTGTCATTTATGTTATAATAAATGTTGTTCTTCATATTCACTTGAGTTGAAAAGCGTATTTAGGACTGTATTTGTTAAAGGACGGCTACATTTTATTTTGTAAGGTCGGTAGTTGTTAAATGACGGCTACATTTTATTTTGTAAGGTCGGTAGTTGTTAAACTACAACAGAAGGAGAGATACATTTTATTTTGTATGGTCAGTATTTGTTAAAGGACGGCTACATTTTATTTTGTAACGTCGGTAGTTGTTAAATGACGGCTACATTTTATTTTGTAAGGTCGGTAGTTGTTAAAGGACGGCTACATTTTATTTTGTAAGGTCGGTAGTTGTTAAACTACAACAGAAGGAGAGATACATTTTATTTTGTATGGTCAGTAGTTGTTAAAGGACGGCTACATTTTATTTTGTAAGGTCGGTCGTTGTTAAATGACGGCTACATTTTATTTTGTAAGGTCTGTCTTTGTTTAACAACTACAGTAGGATTGCTACATTTTATTTTGTAATTATAGTGGTTGTTAAACAACTACAGTAGGAGTGCTACATTTTATTTTGTAATGCTGGTAGTTGTTAAACAACTACAGTAGGATGGCTGTGTTTTATTTTGTAAGACCGGAAGTCGTTGTTGTGTTTTCTTGGTGCAGCTTTACGCAGCTCTGCCGTTCCTGTGTTCAGACTGAAGGCTCCGTGCTGTCACTAGCATAGATATTATATTATATTATATTATATTATATATATTTATTATGTATGTGTATGGTCACTAGTCTGTAGTGAATGTTTTAGTAACTGAAGGATTAACGTTTCCACACGGCTTCGTTTCTCCTGGACTAGAATCAACAATAAGAGGTGAGTTCAGTTCAGGACGGTAAGTTTAAAGTTATCTGTGTTGTCTGTGGATCCATGATGATGTTTACTGACAGACACTGACTGACAGACACTGACTGACAGATACAGACACTTATCTCTAAGGAAGCCTGTGGGCTAATCACACCTTATAAGTCAGTGCTACTTTATCACCGCTACATTTACAGCCTTTCACTGATAAAACACATATAAATATGTTTATAACGTAAATAAAGGTCTGTTTGTAGACTGACAAATACCGACAGCTTAAACTGATTTAATAAATACAGATCAGAAAAGTATAATACCGTGGCTAGTTAGTTAGTAGCTTTATTATTATTATTATTATTATTATTATTATTATTATTATTCAATATAATGGTATTAGAAAAATAATATTGTTTTTATATTCTATTATTACTTTTTAATTTCAGTGGGGGCTTCATCACAAAGAAAAAAATATTAAATGTATTTCAATTATTATTATTATTATTATTATTATTATATTAATAATAATAATCACTACAATTTTATTAGAAATAAAATTTCTAATAAAACAATCAAATTAATTTACATCATTATTACATTTTATTTTAAAGTGAGCTTCAACACAAACTAATTTCTAAAAAAAAATTTTTACATGTTTTTATTTTACAATGAATAAATTATTTGCTTACAAAAACGCAAATTTCTCTAAAAAAACAGACAGATGAACAAAAATACAGTAAAATATAGAAAACACACACAATTAATCATAATTGACTCATAACACAGAAAAACAATATATATATATATATATATATATAATGAATGACTCCAAAAACACACAAAAATACACAGTAAATAACTGTGAAATAAATAAATAGACAACAAAGACACAAAAATAACATTAAAATATACAAAATGAACACTAAAAAATATGGATACACTGAAATGAAAATTGTTGGCTGAAAATGAAAACCATTTTTGGCCGGGTTGTTTTGGTGCAAAAAAGTTTTTCGCCCGAAAACCGAAAATTTACTTTTGGGCCATTTTCAGCCGAAAATGTTTTGGCGCGTCACTACAAAAAGAAAAAAAACAATGACTCAAACCACAAAGTGACAAAATAATTATACAGAATGACTCCAAAAAACACACAAAACAACAACACAAATGACAGCAAAATATACAGAACAGAAAATGAAATTACACAAAGCCTTGTTGTGTCCTGTGTTAATGCTCATATTAGTTCTAAATGCTGACATGTAAGTGTTGATCATGTGATCCTCAGATCAGAACATCACACTTTTGTCACTCTGCCATCAAGGCTGCAACAGCGGATCGATAAAATTGCTAAAAGTCGACTATTAAAAGCTTTGTCAACGAATTTCATTATCGATTCGTTGCCTTGTGCGATTTATGTCACTGATCGTGATGCAGAGCGTTTGATTCACCTGCAGAGATATGTGTGCGCGCACGAGTGTTTGTGTGTGTGTGCGCACAACAAGTGTTTGTGTTTGCGCAGTGTTTGTGTGTGTGCACTCACGAGTGTTTGTGTGTGTGCTCACCATGAGTGTTTGTGTGTGCGCAGAGTGTTTGTGTGCACGCAGAGTGTTTGTGTGTGCGGACCACGAGTGTTTGTGTGTGTGCTCACCATGAGTGTTTGTGTGCGTGCAGAGTGTTTTTGTGTGCAGACCACAAGTGTTTGTGTACGCGGACCACGAGTGCTTGTGTGCGTGCTCACCATGAGTGTTTGTGTGTGCGCAGAGTGTTTGTGTGCACGCAGAGTGTTTGTGTGTGCGGACCACGAGTGTTTGTGTGTGTGCTCACCATGAGTGTTTGTGTGCGTGCAGAGTGTTTTTGTGTGCAGACCACGAGTGTTTGTGTGCGCGCAGAGTGTTTGTGTGTGCGGACCACGAGTGTTTGTGTGTGTGCAGACCACGAGTGTTTGTGTGCGTGCAGTGTTTGTGTGTGCAGAGTGTTTGTGTGTGCGGACCACAAGTGTTTGTGTGTGCGGACCACGAGTGTTTTTGTGTGTGCTCACCACGAGTGTTTGTGTGTGCGGACCACAAGTGTTTTTGTGTGTGCTCACCACGAGTGTTTGTGTGTGCAGACCACAAGTGTTCGTGTGTGCGCTCCCCACGAGTGATTGTGTGCGCGGAGAGTGTTTGTGTGCGAACCATGAGTGTTTGTGTGCACGCAGAGTGTTTGTATGCGCGCGCAGGAGTGTTAGTGTGTGCGCACACAAGTGTCACTGTGTGTGCGCGCCAGTGTTTGTGTATGACTTGTGCGCGAGAGACACTTTTATTTCAGTTTAATTAGCTTAAGCTGGGTTTAAACGTGCTTTTAAGATAAAATGTGTTTAAAAAAAAAAAAATCTGATTCATTGATTAATCGATTACTTTATTGACCGATTAATCGATTATGAAAATAATTGTTAGTTGCAGCTCTATCTGCCATGATAAACGTTACCCATCTCTGCACTAAACTAATTTTTAGGTGTTGAATGTCTTACTATTTCCTCCCTGTGCTTTATATACACTCAGTGTAATGGATGACTCATCTACTCTAAATGTCTGAGTCATGTTTCACTGTTAACCACAGTGTTTACTAAAGTCTGTACCAGTCCCCGTTCTTTGCATTCTTTCCTCTGTTCTTTTCCTCCTGCTATGTTTTCTTACTTATGGAGGTTTTTTCCTTGTTTGTCTTTGTTCAATTATTGTCAGAACTCAGAATGTTTATGGACTCATTTTCTATTTCATCGTCTTGCCCTGTTTAGATGTCTTTAAAGTAGGGATGTAACGATTCACTCAACTCCCAATACGATTCACGATATTGGGTTCACGGTATAATTCTCTCACGATTTATTTTACAAAATGGGACTGTAGACAAATATTTCTTTATTTTTTGGGGGTAAAAAACTAGAAAATACTGTACTATTTTCCTTTTATTTTTCATTGTCAAAAGAATCCATTGATAAACTATTCAAAACAATGCAATTTAACTAAAAATAAATCTTGAATGAAATAAATAAAGGAATAATACAAATGAAGAAGAAGCCCTTTAATTTAAATTCTGGTTTTATAGTAAACAATGCAAAACTGCATACTAGTTGTTTTTCTTTTTAAAAGTGCAACTGAAAATGTATTTTGTGTCTTAACAATTGGACTTTAAAAAAAAAAGTCATTGTACTGTATTTACGTCAGATATTTGTTTGGACAGCAGAGGGCGCTGGTTACCCAGTGGTCAGTTGCATGCAGATATTCTTGCAGTGAAGAAGAGATGCTATGCTAGCAGACAGAGCTAATAGAAAAATGGGACTTTTACAGATATTCACGTAATATTACAGATATTCTTTCGGTGCTAAAGGGGTAAGGAATCATTTTTGAACATGTTTAAGAGTAGAAGGCGATTCCGCCCGCTGTCTACGCTTCTGGACAAGAGAATGGTAAATAGATAGCGCCCTCTTCTGTTTAAAAAGAAGTATTGTGATTCAAATTTCAGAGTATCGATATGAACCGTGATACCTATGAATCGATTTTTAACTGCCTTACGATTAATCGTTACATCCCTACTTTAAAGACTATTAAACGTTCTTAAATCATACCAAAAATGCTAAATTGGGTTAAATGGAGTCGACTAAGTTAACTAAGTCAAATCTGAATTTAAATCTAAATGTTAAATATTAAATACAAATCTAAATGTTAAACCTAAATGTAAATTTTAAATATTAAATCTAAATTTAAATGTTAAACATTAAATCTAAATGTAAATGTTAAATCTAAATGTTTATTTAAATCTAAATGTTTATTTAAATCTAAATGTTTATTTAAATCTAAATGTTAAACCAAATCTAAATGTTAAACCAAATCTAAATGTTAAACCAAATCTAAATGTTAAATATTAAATATAAATGTTAAATATAAATCTAAACCTAAATGTTAAATTTGCATGTTAAATGTTAAATATTAAATCTAAATCTAAATTTAAATGTTAAATATTAAATCTAAATCTAAATCTAAATTTAAATGTTAAATATTAAATTTAAATGTTAAATCTAAATTTAAATGTCAAATCTAAATGTTGAACCGAAATCTAAATGTTAAATGTAAATCAGACAATGGAGTTAAAAGTGAAAAGTGTCCCTGCAGCCCTCACTGAGTGTTTAAGGTCCAGTATGTTGATAAAGTCACAAAGTTTGGGTGTTAAGAGAACAATTAAATGATTTTGTAGAATATTTGACATGAGATTGTTTAACTACAGCACTATGTTCTTCCACTTCCTTTGCAGAGTTGTTGACCCATTTCCTCGTCAGTATGTGCTTCTCTTATCGTTCAAAATCATACCAAACATGCTAAATAGGGTGAATGGAGAAGACTTTTATTCATTTAAATGTATGTGCTTGAGATGAAGGAGGATGAAGGTTGCAGCGCGCTGAAATCAATATTGATATTACGTTGTGAGAAATCCGACATGTCCGTTTGCTACACTCGTAGACACTCAGTCTCCTTTTTTTTTTATCTTTTTCAGGGAATAATAGTGTTTAAATGTGTGATATTATCCCAAAACATGCATGTGAGGTATTTGGGGTCTGATTTTAAATAAAAATAGTTTTAATATAAAAAGTAAATTATGCTTAAAAAAGCTTAGGCACAAAGGCAGAACTTTGTAACACAGTATTGTATAAAACTACTACACTGAGCTTTAGATGTGAATATGTGCTCCTGTGCTGTCTTTTGGGCTAAATGTGAAAAGATGTTGCATCACATGCTTTAAGTTGGTCATTTAATCAGTTTACATCCTCCACTCCCGATAAACATCTTATTTTCTGCTTTTCTACACATGATTCTCTCTGAGCTTGTATCAGCTGTGCAGCTTTCGGTAGAGTTTGTTGTTAACCTGCTTGTCTCTATTCAACACTCTGCAGACGCCCCACGCAGCTTCTGTCTTTGTTTTATGGGGTGCCGAATGTAAAAACTTGGTCACCGTTTCATAGCGACATATTTTGAACATTTACCTCACTTTACTCACATTTAGCATTTTTTTTGTTTTATTTGAGACATGAATTCATGTAAAACAGCATGTTCTATATCATTGTTAAAAATGTGTACACAAAAAATAAATTGAAATGTAAATGTTAAATCTAAATGTAAAAGTTAAATCTAAATGTAAAAGTTAAATCTTCCTCAAATATCTCTGTGGATCAGGATCAGACTGACCTAAAACTTTCAACATGGCTGCTGCTTGGGTCAAGGGTGTGCAATGTCAGATTTGTTTGGACTGCAATGTAATTGTAAATAAATTATTTCATAAAATCGTCCACTGAAGTGGAACCATCACAGTCACATGCGCACCAGTTCCAATCGCTGGAGAGCCCACCCCCCACGCCCCTCCCTTTTTTTAACATTGGAACATTGAAATATTGGAATATTAGAACATTGGGACACTAAACGAGTTTGTTCTGGTCTGAGGAGATCCAGATCTACGAGGACAACAAACTGGAATGGGAATAGATGGGGTTCAACTCCCTACAGTGTTCTTGCTAAAAGCCAAACTTAATGAAAACACAATATTTATCACTTTACACATTTCACAACAAACCTAAATGTCCCTGACGTCCCACCTTCAAACACGTCATTTAACCATCCATGAAACAACTACTAAACCTCACACTTTATTACAGTAATACATACTTCCTACGGGCACTGACCTAGTAATGTTAATTATGAACAAATATCTCATGTTCTATATTTCCTCTTTGAGACCAAAGTGAGTGGGTGATTTGTTGAAATGACATGGAATAACATTATTCTGAATGTTGATAATGTGATACAGTCACATGTTTGTGGTCTTGCTGTGATAAAAGTTGCCTATCTCTGATCTAATAACCAAATCTCAGCTGAGTGTGTGTGTCTTTCATACCTACCACAGACATCAGTGACTCACCTTGATGACATCATCGTGGTGAGGTCATTGTCCTGCTGGACGGGGCTGGGATTAGACTGGGACAGACTGGGATTGTTGTGTTGATTAAACTTGAGCAGTGAAGTCAGCAGATTAGGAGGCGTGTCATGCTGATGATGATGATGTCATGATGCTGAGCCCTGCACATGACCTGCACTGGCTGCCAGCTTTCATCACACTTTGTTCAAATGATCATAATGCTAATCAGTGCTAATGCTCAACGTGCTGTAGTGGATGTAATGATGATTTGTGTAACACATGTTGTTCTAAACCAGATACACACTGTGCTGTGGTGCTGATAATCTGATGTCCCCGTTACACATGAGAGTAACAGCGCTGATGGAAGCATGAGTTCAGATTACAGACGCGTTACGCTGAGAGCAGGGGGCGTGGCCAGGAAAATCCATCCTGTTTTTGTACATTCCCAGAATTCCAAGCGTCACACTTTGTCATTTTCCCGACAGGAACCCAGTGTTGAAGGTGGAAATGCCCTCAGACTAACTCATGATAGACATTGTTTGGATTTAAAGAAACACATCTACACACGTCTAGCTCCACTCTAACAGTCTTAATCATATGTGTCAAACTCAAGGCCCGGGGGCCAAATCCGGCCCTTTAGAACATCAAATTCAGCCCTCTCAAAAAAGTTTATTCCATCTTTTCTGTACATGTTGTTGAAGAAAATATATAGAGAAAAAACATTGTAAATTACCAACTAATTCAGCTGTAAATATCCTTCAAATACCAAAATGCATTTAAAATCCACAATATTTGCAGAGCTCGGTTTTCTAATGACAGCTTCACTAATAGTGTACGTGTGTGTGTGCGTGCGCGTGCGTGTGCGCGTGTACGTCAGAATGTATAGGTTTATTCAAGATTAAATGCTTTAATTTTGCCCTGGTACGTTTAGAAAGCCTCCTGCTATGAAGGCAGATATGTTTGTAAAATGTACAGCTCGTAGAATATGATGTGAGCGTGTGTATAAAAAATCCACACACATGTTAAATAAATGTAATGTCAAAAATGATAGGAAAAAGAAAAAATTATAGACTGATTTCTATGAGCATGAATCAGTTTTGCTACAAACGTCTCACAAAATGTGTTGCAAAACTCAAGCAGCTCAGATTAACACGAGAAAAGTAGTTTGTACATCTGTAGCAGTAGATTGGATAAGTTATAACCAGAGAGTTGTGGTTGTAAACGATCATTTACACAAGCAGTTAAAAAACATGAATAAATGTTGAATTACAAGTTTGTAGATTTAATTTTATGTATAAATATCAGTCGATATTTTTTTCCTATCAATGGTGACATTACATTTATTTCACTTGTGTGTGGATTTCTTATACACATTTTGCAACAGTTCTACCTTCATACCTGCTGCTAGTCTCAGTGTGTGTGTGTGTGTGTGTGTGTGTGTTGGGTGTAACCAGGAAGTGCTAACACACACCCTGCTGTTGAACTGGTTTTCAGGCAGTGACACTGACTCACAGACAGTGAAATGGCGCAGAGACAGACAGAAACCCTCTCCTGCTCCGTGTGTCTGGAGCTGCTGAAGGTATGTGACACGTGTTTTTATAGTGTGTGTGTGTGTGTGTGTGTGTGTGTGTGTGTGTGTGTGTGTGTGTGTGTGTGTGTGTGTGTAAATCAGGCTGTGTCTGAATATTCCCTCCTATCTCCTTTCCTGTCCACTTTTCCTAAACCCCATTGATGACATCACAGGGTTAAGGAAAGGTGTTAGGAGATTTACTAAAGTAGTTAGGGAAAGGCCATCACGTTGTTTTGACAATCAGACACACTTCCACTAGGTGATGTAATAATCTGACACTGAGGTTTAATCTAACACTGTCCTCTGAGCCTCTAACCACTGATATAATCTAAAATATCACAAGGTTTGAATGTAAATCAAAGTAAAAGAGGTTACCAGGCTACGAGGAACTAAAGTGAAACTAAAAGAACGTCACATTGAGAATGTTTGTTCACACTCACCTTCTACTCACTAATCAACATTAATCCAAAATAAATGAGTAGGATTTTATGAATTAGTTACATTTATACAAGACATAGTCCTACATAACATTGTAGACATACACATGTACAACCACACAAAGCATTCTTAGGTGAATGAAATATGTTGAATAAAAATAATGAGGTTTATTTTCCCAAACTAGTCTGTTTTCTTTAGTTTTAGCTTCTGAAAAGTCACTTTCAGAGCGCTCCTAATAACAGGCTATTTCGGGGCGTTTATTCATATGCAACAGTGGGCGTGAACACACGCTGCTCAGCACTGCTTCAGCGTGTGTGTTTATCACAGCAGTAGTAAATCATTAACAGTCTTCCTTCTCCTCCTCTGACCACAGAAGTAGTTCATTTAAGACGATAGTTCATTGTTTTGTCTGACCGCTGCATCGCATTGGGTCACAAACACGTCAGATCATCACAAAAAGGTGATACAAGGTGGTGTAACAGCTACTAAAAGTGAAACTGATAGTGAGCGCTCTACAGTTTATCTATATAATGAATTATCGATATACTGAACATAAATATATTAACTGTAATATTAACCTGCCTTCACTATGTTTGTTTTACCAGTGAGGTAGTTTGAGAGGGACGAGAAAACTCCAACTCGCCCGTTTGGAGCTGACTTTTTACAAAATGTAGAATAACAATGGAGGGAGGAAACAGAACGTTTTCCACTTTGACCCTCTGAATAAATAATAATAATAATTTATTTAACGTCATCTACACACTAATTAAGCCTCTTTACCATCAGTGTGAGGTGGACACGTTTTACAAGATCATTTTGATCAAAAGCAGCTGTGTTTGGAGCAGCAGAAGTAACACTGGTCTCTAGGCAGCCCCCTAGTGGAGGGGTGGTGCTTTCCACATGTGGATCAGGACCTTTGTGTGTGTGAATCTGAGAAAAACTGTTGTGTTTGTCTCAAAAATAAATGCTAATGCTGACTGATCCACAAACGCACTTTACATAATTCACAAACACAATTAAAGATTTACACATGATAATTCATGATAAATACACACAAATTATAAAACACGTGTAAATTGTGAATATATTTGTGAATATTTTTAAGACAAATCTCTCCCCGTATGAAGGAGCCGGTGACCGTTCCCTGTGGACACAGCTACTGCAGGACGTGTATCAGCAGCTTCTGGGATGGAGAGAAGGAGAAGGACGTGTACAGCTGTCCTCAGTGCAGACAGACGTTCACACCGAGGCCTGTCCTGATGAAGAACACCGTGCTGGTAGAGTTAGTGGACCAGTTAAAGGAGAGCAGACTCCAAGAAGCTGCTGGAGGTCCCAGCTTTGCTGCAGCTGAAGACGTGGCCTGTGATTCCTGCACAAAGAGGAAACTGAAAGCCTTCAAGTCCTGTTTGAACTGTGTGGCTTCTTACTGTGAGGAACATCTTCAGCCTCATTATCAATCTGCTGCATTCAAGAGGCACAGACTAGTGGATCCCTCCAACAAACTCCAGGAGAACATCTGCTCTCGACACGATGAGGTGATGAAGATGTTCTGCCGCACTGATCAGCAGTGTATCTGTTTTCTCTGCTCCATGGAGGAACATAAAGGCCACTACATTGTTTCAGCTGCAGCAGAACACACTGAGAGGCAGAGAGAGCTGCAGGAGAGTCGAGCTGACATCTACAAGAACATCCAGGACAGAGGGAAAGAGCTGCAGTTGCTTGAGGAGCAGCTGAAGAGCATCCAGCTCTCTGCTGATCACACGGTGCAGCACAGCCAGCAGATCATCACTGAGCTGATCCGTGTCCTCCACAGAAGAAGCTCTGAGTTGGAGAAGGAGGTCCGATCCAAGCAGCAGACTGAAGTGAGCGTGGTGCGAGCGCTTCAGAAGAAGATGGAGCAGGAGATCAGTGAGCTGAAGAAGAGAGACGCTGAGCTGCAGCAGATCTCCACCACTGAGGACCACATCCAGTTTGTCCTCAGCTACAGCTCCCTGTCAGCGCTCAGTGTGTCCACACACTCCTCCATCACACACACACATCCTCACAGCTGCTTCCAGGAGCTCACAGAGCATCTCCACACCATCCTGATGGAGGACTGGACCAAAGTCTGTGGGACTGTGGAGAGAGTGAAGGTTCTACAGCTGCCAGAGCCCATGAGCAGAGATGGATTCTTACAGTATTCACAGAAAATCACTCTGGATCCAAACACAGCTCACAGACGCCTCAGATTATCAGAAGGAAACAGAAAAGTAACATTAATGTTCAACAATCCTGATCATCATCATCCAGACAGATTCACTGAGTGTCCTCAGGTCCTGAGCAGAGAGAGTCTGACTGGACGTTGTTACTGGGAGGTGGAGGTGGAGGTGAGAGGGGGATGGGTTAGTGTAGGGGTCGCATACAAGAGCATCAGTAGGAACTGTGTGTTTGGATCTGATGACAAATCATGGATGTTACAGTGTGATCATAACAATTACACATTTATCCATAACAACATCTACACTAATGTATCAGGTCCTGTTTCCTCCAGGATTGGAGTGTACGTGGATCACACAGCAGCTACTCTGAGCTTCTACAGCGTTGGTGACACCATGACTCTGCTCCACAGAGTGAACACCACCTTCACTGAGCCGCTCCACGCTGGACTTCGTTTTCCTATTTGTTTAGTATCTACAGGAGCAAATGCTGAGTTGTGTGAACTGTAACAGATCTTACAGAATAGAATAAAATCTTTATTGTTATTGCAACAGGTTCAAGTTTTTAAAGTGTCGTCCAGTGCCAACACAATTATACAAATATAATAAATGATCAATAATAATGATCTAATCACAATTTATCCTTAATAATTTGTTTCTGGTGAGAATTTATAATAACTGCATGTGTCAAAATTAGCTTCTTTTTTTAATGATCTGTAAATAATTGTCATTGTAATCCTGCATATGTTTCATATGTTTGTGACTAAAGTGGTTTTTTTTTTCATTTGACATTATTATATAGTTCTTGTTCTTTGTAAACTAGTGAAATTGTTGATAAAGTGAGTAAAAATATCATTATTTCAATCTTTCTCTCATTGCTCTAATTTTACTCGTCCCTCCTGATATTTTTACTCCACATTTATTTCATTTTTTTGCTTTCTTCATTGTTTGTTTGTTGGTTTTAACTTGGAGTCATAAATAATGTTAATGTTGTCTGAGGTGCACGAGCAGCAAAATAAATGGAGGTCTGAGTTAGTCATCATGTTCAGCAATGATGGGCAACTTTTATCACAAAAATATGAACGTCTGATTGGAGTCAAATGATCAACATTTATGTCAGTATTTAGAATAATGAGCAATATGAGCATTGATACATGAAAGATCAAAGGGTTTGTGTGTTTTTGTTTATATTTTAGGAGTTCTTCTGGGTGTCATTTTATTGTTTTGTGTATTATGAGTCATTTTTAGGGACGTGAGAAAATACTCAACCAACGACTCCATTGGATCCTGATTAAAAAAATAAATAATTCAAATCAAAGATTTAATTTGAATACATAGAGATCATATTTTGGAAAAAAAAAAAAAAAAGATTAGTTAAAATATAGATTCTTTTTATTTTCATTTAAATTGTCAAGAATTGTTTAAACTAATATATCTTTCACCCTCCCCGCTGTCTCTGGCCAGAAAACAGCACTTGCAACTTTCCCTGCCTCCGACCCGGTGAAAGTCTTGCAGCTCTGTTCTCGTTCTCGTGACAACACGTACTGCTTTACAACAGTTACACACTAAAGGTGAAATCACACCAAAAGCGACTTTAGCGACTGCAGTCGCTTCAATCGCCTGTGATGAGTCGCTTGAACACAGAGGTGTTTTTTGGTCCCTTCAGCGCTCCTGTGTGTGTGTGTGTGTGTGTGTGTGTGTGTGTGTGTGTGTGTGTGTGTGTGTGTGTGTGTGTGTGTGTGTGTGTGTGTGTGTGTGTGTGTGTGTGTGTGTGTGTGTGTGTGTAGACTCTTTATTGTGAAGCAGATGATTAAGTGTCGTCTTATTTCTCTAAATTTACCTCAGTCAGAGGAAGCTGCTGCACAATGATAACAGACAGACAATGGGCTTCAATGGGCGTAAACACACACACACACACACACACACACTGCTCATAGGCCTGGGGTTCTGTCTGGACCTTCCCTGGTTTTTTATTTATTTATTTATTTATTATTTTATCATTATCATCTTTATTGACCATGTATGTTTAACACACAAGGATTTTAACTTTGGTGGACTGTGTTCTCACTGAACAATGTGAACATTAAATAATAACAATCAACTAAAAATATAAACAGTAAATTAAAGACTAGTGTGTACAAGACTAAATAGGATAATATAATAAGATTATAATAGGAATAATAATGTAGTGGTGAGTAGTGCAAAAGGATGATGAAGTAAACATGAGATCATTTATTTTTCAGTATTTACAATGAAGTGTGTGCTTAGATGAACATTTAAATTAAATAATATACGTATATGATATATATTTATTCACAGTGACAGTTTAGTTCCAGGGTTATTTCATAGAAACAGGTCTGAAGAAACTGTTCTTATGACAGCTTGTTTTGGCGTACAGTGATCTGTAACGTCTGCCGGAGGGGAGGAGTTTAAACAGATTGTGTTCATGGTGTGAGGGGTCTGCAGTGATGTTACCTGACCCTAGATGGGGGGCAGTTCAACACTGACGATCTTTTCTGCAGTCCTGGTTATCTGTTGCAGTCTGTGTCTGTCTAGTTTGGTTACAGATCCAAACCAGACAGTGATGGAGGTGCACAGAACAGACTGAATAAAATATGAAACAATCTGCAGCAGCATTTCTGCACATTGTTCTTTGGTTTCTAGGAATTAAACTAAATTCAGTGGCACAAAATTTTGCAATATAAGAAAAAAAAAACTTCAATACGAAAAGCAAAAATCAAAGTAAAAAAGTGTTAAAGGACCGCAGCAGCTTCAATAACATTTGACCCTCGTGCTTCCCGTAGCAGGGTAGCATAGGCTGCTTTGTTTACAACATGGCGGACATCGCGGATGGTCTGTAGACTAATGGAGGGTGTCAGTGCCCAATACTTTCACGGACCGGATCCTTTCAGATCCTTCTAATGCATGCGTGAAACGCGTCTTCATCTGGTCCGCCTATTTTACAGCAGTGTGTACTATTTAAAAGGTTGAAACCCTGCTATTTAAAATGAATTGGAAAAGTATGTTTTGTGTGAATTCTGATTTATTTTGTTTGTTTATCTTGTTTTCTGTTGGGTTTTTGATTGTTAAAGATGGGTATTGTGTTATCTGTTTTTTTTAATTTTTAAATTAACAATAAAAACATCACAAAACAGTCACATATTTAAATGTGTACAGTTAAAATATATAACAAACGTTGTATGGTTGGTTTATATTCAAATATCACGTGCCAGCAGCTCTGTCGTAAGTGACGTAAAAAACGTAAAAGTTCTGAAAGGATCCAGTTTGTGAAAGTATTGGGCACTGACAGAAGGTTTTCACAGCGTGTCAACACCGCGTCATCAAATCGGAAGTCGCCATATTGGAGGTACTCAGCAGGTAAACAAAGCAGATCCCAAACGTCGAACTAAAGAAAATGGTTATTGTCGTGTTTTTGGCTGTACCAATCCGTCAGACCGTAAAAACATTTGGAGTTTTATAGACTGGCAAAAGTTAGAACAAATCATGGAGAACAAAGTTAAAAATTACCAGAGAAAATGAGACGCAAAACAAAACATTTTATATACAGTGTAAATTTGGTTTTCATTTTTTATTTGTGAAGCTAAACACTCCCTTGTTACACATTTGTTTCTCTTCACTTCATTTTAGTCATTTTTTATATCATATCGTGAGTATTTCGTATCATGAGCCCTATATCAGCAATTCTTAACTGGTGGGTCGGGACCCAAAAGTGGGTCGCGGACTTGTACTGGGTGGGTCACGGACAGCTGGTCAAAAATAAATAAATAAATAAATACTAATACATATTTCTCATGTTGGACTTGTCTTTTATTTTGAAAGAAACATTTCGTTTGACAGGCATGCTGTGAAATGCGTGTTACACAGGACAAAATATAGATTTATGTTTTAAAAAAAGATTTCCTATTTTTGAAAAAAAATGATTTGGTTGAATTCTAAAAAAAATAAACCTGGATCACCTCTATTGGTTTTTATTCCTAAACTGATGAAGTGCAGTTTGTCATCACTCTGTGTTTAAACTGCATGAGGTGAGTGTGGCTTTATTTTGGTCAGTGCTGTGTAGAGTTCCTCAGGGTTTAGTGGAGGATTGGCCTCAGGTGAGCTTTTCACTGATATCAGACTGTGTTCATGGCTTTGTGTAAATACATACAATAATAAGTCATATCTTTGTTTCAAATCACTTAAAGGAGAACGATGCGTGATGTATTTCCTGAGTTTAAACCTACATCAGCAACAAAAAGCAACATGTCCCACAGATATGAATACATAGACCACATGTGTCAAACTCAAGGCCCGGGTGCAAAATTCGACCCTTTGGAGCATCCATTTCGGCCCCCAAGAAAAGGTAAAAATGAATCGTGTAAATTAGGGGTCCTCAACTGATCTTACCCTGGGACCCACATTTTGCAATGGTCATTAAATTGCGACCCACTTTTTTTTTTTACAATTCAACCAACACGCATGTAATTTTTTTCAAAAACAGAAATCTATATATTTTCTCGTGCAACATACATTTCACAGCATGTTTGTCAAAATAAAAGTTTCTTTCAAAATAAAAGACAAGTCCAATGGGAGAGATATTAAGTATTTATTTATTTTTTGACCAGCTGTCCGTGACCCACCCAGTACAGGTTCACGATCCACTTTTGAGTAACAAAAACACAGGAACTTGTTTTTCATGAAAAGGACCCTGTGCAGCCCCTTATAATTAGGGGACAAATTGTAGAGGTAGTAGACCAGTTTAAATATTTAGGTACATATATTGATTGTAATCTAAATTTCAGTGAAAACACAGACTATATTTTTAAAACTTGTATCCAACGTCTCCATCTACTGCGCAAGCTCAACTCCTTTAGAGTGAGCAAGCACATTATGGAAACAGTTTATAAGAACCTGATAGAGGGCATTTTAACTTTTAATATGGCAATGTGGTATGGGAACCTAAACATAAAAGGAAGAAGCAAGCTGCAGAGAATAGTAATCCTTGCCTCAAAAATCATAGGACAAAACAGAAACAAGTAAGTTGTATGTACGAGGAAGTGCTGAGGAAAAAAGCTGTCAAAATAGCAAACGACCCGTCCCATCCACTCAATAGGGAGTTTGAACTTCTCCCCTCGGGAAGACGTTACAAAGTGCCAAAGGGCAAATCGTAATATTTTTTAAAATTCCTTTATCCCTAAAGCAACTGGGATACTGAACACCATGTCCTGTTGATGTGTTGTATACTGCCACTGCTGTCCTGCTTCTTGCCCTGAAGATGTCTGTGTGTAAGTGTTGTTGTTGTTGCTGTTGCTGTTGTTGTTGTTGTTGTTGTTGTTGTTGTTGTTGTTGTTGTTGTTGTTGTTGTTGTTGTTGTTGTTGTTATGCTGTTCTGCTTGTTGTTTTTATATGAGACCAAAGATAAATCTCCACACTGTGGACAATAAATTAACTAACTAACTAACTAACTAACTAACTGACTAACTGACTAACTAACTAACTAACTAACTAACTAACTAACTAACTAACTAACTAACTAACTGACTCACCAGTTGAGAATCATTGGTGTAAATGAAACTCAACAATATTTGCAGGGGCTCACAGATAACCTGGTGTTTCTGTCACATGATTGCAGTCATTTTTAATGTAAAACTGTGGGAAAAAAAACATTAATTTTAATTTTTTTTAAATTTTCCTCAAATTATTATGGAACATTTTCCTTAATTAAATAATAATTGGTCACAAAATCAAGGAAATTTAAAGTGAAAATCCTGTTGGGACTGATACTGATATCTGTCGCTTATTTCTGGGATATGGTCTGTTTACATATTTAGTATTTTATGTATACGTAGAAGTGTAAACTAGGGCACAATAATCTTGACATTTCATTCCCTGTATAAAATCTATGGCCTCCTTGAGATCAAACTGCTCCGTATTTGGCCCCTGAACTAATATGAGTTTGACAGCCCTGACGTAGACTGTATATAAGCATGAAGACAAATATGAGAAACACTCAGGGCCAATAGCAGCTCAATGGCGCCCTCGTGCCTCAGCAGCTCGTGCGTCAAACTGAACTGAAATAATAATAATAATAATAATAATAATAATAATAATAATAATAATAATAATAATAATAATAATAATAATAATAATAATTCTGCTTATTGACACTAGATGACGCTGTGATGCAGTAAATCAAAAAAGAACAGAATAGAGCAAAATCATCACAAAACGTTTACATTAACATTAAATTAACTTCCCTGAAACGTGACATGTTTTTATTATATAATTACTCACATTAATTGTCAGTCTCTTGTTTTGTGTGTTTTTATTTGCGGTGACACGTTTTTCACTTTAAATAGAAAGAAAATGTGTCATTTATGTTATAATAAATGTTGTTCTTCATATTCACTTGAGTTGAAAAGCGTATTTAGGACTGTAGTTGTTAAAGGACGGCTACATTTTATTTTGTAAGGTCGGTAGTTGTTAAAGGACGGCTACATTTTATTTTGTAAGGTCGGTAGTTGTAAAACTACAACAGAAGAACGGCTACATTTTATTTTTTTAAGGTCAGTATTTGTTAAAGGACGGCTACATTTTATTTTGTAAGGTCGGTAGTTGTTAAACTACAACAAAAGGACGGCTATATTTTATTTTGTAAGGTCGGTAGTTGTTAAACTACAACAAAAGGACGGCTATATTTTATTTTGTAAGGCCGGAAGTTGTTAAACTACTACAGAAGGACGGCTACATTTTATTTTGTACGGTCGGTAGTGGTTAAATGACGGCTACATTTTATTTTGTAAGGTCGGTCGTTGTTAAACTATATCAGAAAGAGAGCTACATTTTATTTTGTAAGGTCTGTCTTTGTTAAACAACTACAGTAGGATTGCTACATTTTATTTTGTAATTATAGTGGTTGTTAAACAACTACAGTAGGAGTGCTACATTTTATTTTGTAATGCTGGTAGTTGTTAAACAACTACAGTAGGATGGCTGTGTTTTATTTTGTAAGACCGGAAGTCGTTGTTGTGTTTTCTTGGTGCAGCTTTACGCAGCTCTGCCGTTCCTGTGTTCAGACTGAAGGCTCCGTGCTGTCACTAGCATAGATATTATATTATATTATATTATATTATATATATTTATTATGTATGTGTATGGTCACTAGTCTGTAGTGAATGTTTTAGTAACTGAAGGATTAACGTTAACACACGGCTTCGTTTCTCCTGGACTAGAATCAACAATAAGAGGTGAGTTCAGTTCAGGACGGTAAGTTTAAAGTTATCTGTGTTGTCTGTGGATCCATGATGATGTTTACTGACAGACACTGACTGACAGATACTGACAGACAGATACAGACACTTATCTCTAAGGAAGCCTGTGGGCTAATCACACCTTATAAGTCAGTGCTACTTTATCACCGCTACATTTACAGCCTTTCACTGATAAAACACATATAAATATGTTTATAACGTAAATAAAGGTCTGTTTGTAGACTGACAAATACCGACAGCTTAAACTGATTTAATAAACACAGATCAGAAAAGTATAATACCGTGGCTAGTTAGTTAGTAGCTTTATTATTATTATTATTATTATTATTATTATTATTATTATTATTATTATTATTATTATTATTCAATATAATGGTATTAGAAAAATTATATTGTTTTTATATTCTATTATTACTTTTTAATTTCAGTGGGGGCTTCATCACAAAGAAAAAAATATTAAATGTATTTCAATTATTATTATTATTATTATTATTATTATATATATATTTTTTTTTAATAATTATTATTATTTTATTATTAATAATAATAATAATAATAATAATAATAATAATAATAATAATCACTACAATTTTATTAGAAATAAAATTTCTAATAAAACAATAAAATTAATTTACATCATTATTACATTTTATTTTAAAGTGAGCTTCAACACAAACTAATTTCTAAAAAAAAAATGTACATGTTTTTATTTTACAATGAATAAATTATTTGCTTACAAAAACACAAATTTCTCTAAAAAAACATACAGATGAACAAAAATACAGTAAAATATAGAAAACACACAATTAATCAAAATTGACTCATAACACAGAAAACCAATATACACTGAAATGAAAATTGTTGGCTGAAAATGAAAACCATTTTTGGCCGGGTTGTTTTGGTGCAAAAAAGTTTTTCGCCCGAAAACCTAAAATTTACTTTTGGGCCATTCTCAGCCGAAAAATTTTTGGCGCGTCACTACAAAAAGAAAAAAACAATGACTCAAACCACAAAACGACAAAATAATTATACAGAATGACTCCAAAAAACACACAAAACAACAACACAAATGACAGCGAAATATACAGAACAGAAAATCAAATTACACAAAGCCTAGTTGTGTCCTGTGTTAATGCTCATATTGGTTCTAAATGCTGACATGTAAGTGTTGATCATGTGATCCTCAGATCAGAACATCACACTTTTGTCACCCTGCCATTAAGGCTGCAACAGCGGATCGATAAAATTGCTAAAAGTCGACTATTAAAAGCTTTGTCAACGAATTTGATCGTGATGCAGAGCGTTTGATTCACCTGCAGAGATTTGTGCGCGCGCACGAGTGTTTGTGTGTGTGTGCGCACAACAAGTGTTTGTGTTTGCGCAGTGTTTGTGTGTGTGCACGCACGAGTGTTTGTGTGTGCGGACCACAAGTGTTTGTGTGCGCGCAGAGTGTTTGTGTGTGCGGACCACGAGTGCTTGTGTGCGCGCAGAGTGTTTGTGTGTGCGGACCACGAGTGTTTGTGTGTGTGTTCACCATGAGTGTTTGTGTGTGCGCAGAGTGTTTGTGTGTGCAGACCACGAGTGTTTGTGTGCGCGCAGAGTGTTTGTGTGTGCGGACCACGAGTGTTTGTGTGCGTGCAGAGTGTTTGTGTGTGTGCTCACCACGAGTGTTTGTGTGCACGCAGAGTGTTTGTATGCGCGCGCAGGAGTGTTAATGTGTGTGCGCACACAAGTGTCATTGTGTGTGCGCGCCAGTGTTTGTGTATGACTTGTGCGCGAGAGACACTTTTATTTCAGTTTAATTAGCTTAAGCTGGGTTTAAACGTGCTTTTAAGATAAAATGTGTTTAAAAAAAAAAAATCTGATTCATTGATTAATCGATTACTTTATTGACCGATTAATCGATTATGAAAATAATTGTTAGTTGCAGCTCTATCTGCCATGATAAACGTTACCCATCTCTGCACTAAACTAATTTTTAGGTATTGAATGTCTTACTATTTCCTCCCTGTGCTTTATATACACTCAGTGTAATGGATGACTCATCTACTCTAAATGTCTGAGTCATGTTTCACTGTTAACCACAGTGTTTACTAAAGTCTGTACCAGTCCCCGTTCTTTGCATTCTTTCCTCTGTTCTTTTCCTCCTGCTATGTTTTCTTACTTATGGAGTTTTTTTCCTTGTTTGTCTTTGTTCAATTATTGTCAGAACTCAGAATGTTTATGGACTCATTTTCTATTTCATCGTCTTGCGCTGTTTAGATGTCTTTAAAGTAGGGATGTAACGATTCACTCAACTCCCAATACGATTCACGATATTGGGTTCACGGTATAATTCTCTCACGATTCATTTTACAAAATGGGACTGTAGACAAATATTTCTTTATTTTTTTGGGGTAAAAAACTAGAAAATACTGTACTATTTTCCTTTTATTTTTCATTGTCAAAAGAATCCATTGATAAACTATTCAAAACAATGCAATTTAACTAAAAATAAATCTTGAATGAAATAAATAAAGGAAAAATACAAATGAAGAAGAAGCCCTTTAATTTAAATTCTGGTTTTATAGTAAACAATGCAAAACTGCATAATAGTTGTTTTTCTTTTTGCAACTGAAAATGTATTTTGTGTCTTAACAATTGGACTTTAAAAAAAAAAAGTCATTGTACTGTATTTACGTCAGATATTTGTTTGGACAGCAGAGGGCGCTGGTTACCCAGTGGACAGTTGCATGCAGATATTCTTGCAGTGAAGAAGAAATGCTATGCTAGCAGACAGAGCTAATGGAAAAATGGGACTTTTACAGATATTCACGTAATATTACAGATATTCTTTCGATGCTAAAGGGGTAAGGAATCATTTATGAACATGTTTAAGAGTAGAAGGCGATTCCGCCCGCCGTCTACGCTTCTGGACAAGAGAATGGTAAATAGATAGCGCCCTTTTCTGTTTAAAAAAAGTATTGTGATTCAAATTTCAGAGTATCGATATGAACCGTGATACCTATGAATCGATTTTTAACTGCCTTACGATTAATCGTTACATCCCTACTTTAAAGACTATTAAACGTTCTTAAATCATACCAAAAATGCTAAATTGGGTTAAATGGAGTCGACTAAGTGAACTAAGTCAAATCTGAATTTAAATCTAAATGTAAAATATTAAATACAAATCTAAATGTTAAACCTAAATGTAAATTTTAAATATTAAAGCTAAATTTAAATGTTAAACATTAAATCTAAATGTAAATGTTAAATCTAAATGTAAATGTTTATTTAAATCTAAATGTTTATTTAAATCTAAATGTTAAACCAAATCTAAATGTTAAATATAAATCTAAACCTAAATGTTAAATTTGCATGTTAAATGTTAAATCTAAATCTAAATTTAAATGTTAAATATTAAATTTAAATGTTAAATCTAAATTTAAATGTCAAATCTAAATGTTGAACCGAAATCTAAATGTTAAATGTAAATCAGACAATGGAGTTAAAAGTGAAAAGTGTCCCTGCTGCCCTCACTGAGTGTTTAAGGTCCAGTATGTTGATAAAGTCACAGAGTTTGGGTGTTAAGAGAACAATTAAATGATTTTGTAGAATATTTGACATGAGATTGTTTAACTACAGCACTATGTTCTTCCACTTCCTTTGCAGAGTTGTTGGCTCATTTCCTCGTCAGTATGTGCTTCTCTTATCGTTCAAAATCATACCAAACATGCTAAATAGGGTGAATGGAGAAGACTTTTATTCATTTAAATGTATGTGCTTGAGATGGAGGAGGATGAAGGTTGCAGCGCGCTGAAATCAATATTGATATTACGTTGTGAGAAATCCGACATGTCCGTTTGCTACACTCGTAGACACTCAGTCTCCTTTTTTTCATCTTTTTCAGGGAATAATAGTGTTTAAATGTGTGATATTATCCCAAAACATGCATGTGAGGTATTTGGGGTCTGATTTTAAATAAAAATAGTTTTAATATAAAAAGTAAATTATGCTTAAAAAAGCTTAGGCACAAAGGCAGAACTTTGTAACACAGTATTGTATAAAACTACTACACTGAGCTTTAGATGTGAATATGTGCTCCTGTGCTGTCTTTTGGGCTAAATGTGAAAAGATGTTGCATCACATGCTTTAAGTTGGTCATTTAATCAGTTTACATCCTCCACTCCCGATAAACATCTTATTTTCTGCTTTTCTACACATGATTCTCTCTGAGCTTGTATCAGCTGTGCAGCGTTTGGTAGAGTTTGTTGTTAACCTGCTTGTCTCTATTCAACACTCTGCAGACGCCCCACGCAGCTTCTGTCTTTGTTTTATGGGGTGCCGAATGTAAAAACTTGGTCACCGTTTCATAGCGACATTGTTTGAACATTTACCTCACTTTACTCACATTTAGCATTTTTTTTGTTTCATTTGAGACATGAATTCATGTAAAACAGCATGTTCTATATCATTGTTAAAAATGTGTACACAAAAAATAAATTGAAATGTAAATGTTAAATCTAAATGCAAAAGTTAAATGTAAATGTTAAATCTAAATGTAAAAGTTAAATGTAAATGTTAAATCTAAATTTAAAAGTTAAATGTAAATGTTAAATCAAAATACAAAAGTTAAATCTTAATCGAAATGTAAATGAAAATGCAAAAGTTAAATTGAAATCTTAAATCAAAATCTTAAATCTAAATCTTAAATCTAGATCTTAAATCTAAATCTAAATGTTAAAACTAAAGATTTAGAATGTTAAATTTAAATCTAAATGTTAAATCGGTCCCCAAGTGTAAAGCTAAATGTATAGAAATTATACAAAGAGGGCAGGTCAACCAAAAATTGGGAGTAACTTTGATTAGCTGTATAATTTTGAATGAATGCTAATATTTAGATTTGGATATGATACAATTACAAAACATAACATTTTAACTTGGGTTGAAAAAATTTCAGGAATTTTCAAAGTTGTAAACTTTTTATTGGAGGAACAGGAAATTTTCTAAATTAAAGGTTGGCCCCTAACATGGATGTTAAAGTTAATGTATTAGAGTGTTTTAAAGTTCTATAATGAGTCAGCATTCTTTATGAGTTCAAAGAGTGAGTTCCAGAGGGCGGGGCAGCGGCAGCAAAACCTCGGTCTCCCAAGGTTTGGTGCTTATTAGTTCTTTTTGGGCGTGGCCAACTTAACAGTTTTCTCAGGCTGGCCACGCCCCCTGTCAGTAGATACCTCTGAGGAAGACTGACAGTTGGCAGTCGAAAGATGTCAGGAGATCAAAGTAAATTTCCTGAAAAAAGTTGTTTTTGAATATTTCAAAATTCCTGAGCTTAACTTTTAGTGGATATTTTTTGCCGCTTTGCAACAGTTATTATGACTTTATTTATTTAACCTGGCAAAAAAAAGATAAACATCAGAATCTTATTTATAACACAAACAGCCACTGTAACACAGCGCCACCTGTGGTCAAATGTGAAACTGTTGTGTTGTGCCTGCTACTCTCACAGTGTAACACTGGTTGTCAGATTGCTTGAAGTTAATTTGATATTTTTGTCAAATTCCCCTGGCGGGCCTCATTGGACCCTCAGGCGGGCCAGTTTTAGCCCGCGGGCTGCAGGTTTGACACCCCTGGGTTACCTTTGCATCATAATCCTCTATATAATGAGGTATTTGAATGTTGGGGCGAGGCAACGACTGCTGCATAATGAACTCTTTACTTTACCGTGAAGAAACACATTTCCTCTGACAGTGGTTTGACTGGTTGCCGTAGCAACGTAAATGGTGTCTGCACTAGTCTGCTTACATTAACATCACTGGTGACATCATCTACTGTACGTTTTCACTGTCATATTCTGCTTAATGTAAACTTAATCTAAATGTTCCTCAAACATGTGGAAATGAAGGAGAAACTTTCTCATAACTTTTACCGTCTTATGAGAAATGAGCAGCACGATGGTGTGGTGATGATAAATGACAGTGTGCTTTTTGTGTGTGTGTGTGTGTGTGTGCGTCTTCTCACTAACTTCCTACCACAGCTTCCTTTGCACTTATCTCCTTTGCACTCGTACGTAGCTAACGCTAAGTCGTGTCATGTGCTGATACTGGACAGAAAGAAGAAAACATCGAGTTTAACTCAAAGACAAAGAGAAGATCATCACACTGGTAGATAAACACAAGCTGCTGTGTGTGTGTGTGTGTGTGTGTGTGTGTGTGTGTGTGTGTGTGTGTGTGTGTGTGTGTGTGTGTGTGTGTGTGCGTGTGTGTGTGTGTGTGTGTGTGTGTGTGTGTGTGTGTGTGCGCGCGTGTGTGTGTGTGTCATTTTTGTATGAGTGTGTGTGGCGGACACTTTAAGGGTGTGTTGTCGGGTCAGGTTTAATGAACACAAAGTACACTGTGTACCTGCTCTGTTAGAAACAACAGCAGCTGAAATAGAGACGTTATTACATTTAATGATGGCGGCACAGACGCAACCACCTCCACCTGTGAGCTGTGTGTGTGTGTGTGTGTGTGTGTGTGTGTGTGTGTGTGTGTGTGTGTGTGTGTGTGTGTGTGTGTGTGTGTGTGTGTGTGTGTGTGTGTGTGTGTGTGTGTGTGTGTGTGTGTGTGTGTATGCTTGTGTGCTAGTGTGCGTGTATAGTTGTGTGTGTGTGTGTGTGTTTGTGCTCGTGTGTGTGTATGCTAGCGTTTTTGCGTGTGTGCTTGTGTTTGTGTGCTAGTGTGTGTGTGTGCTAGTGTGTGTGTGTGTATGCTCGTGTGTGTCTGCTTGTGTGCTAGTGTGCATGTATAGTTGTGTGTGTGTGTGCTAGTGTGTGTGTGTGTTAGTGTGTGTGTGTTAGTGTGTGTGTGTGTGCGCTAGTGTGTGTCTGCTTGTGTGCTACTGTGCGTGTATAGTTGTGCGTGTGTGCGTGTGCTTGTGTGTGTGTGTGTGTATGCTCGTGTGTGTCTGCTTGTGTGCTAGTGTGCATGTATAGTTGTGTGTGTGTGTGCTAGTGTGTGTGTGTGTTAGTGTGTGTGTGTTAGTGTGTGTGTGTGTGCGCTAGTGTGTGTCTGCTTGTGTGCTACTGTGCGTGTATAGTTGTGCGTGTGTGCGTGTGCTTGTGTGTGTGTTTGTATGCTCGTGTGTGTCTGCTTGTGTGCATGTACGGTATAGTTGTGTGTGTGTGCGTGTGCTCGTGTGTGTGTGTGTGTGCTCGTGTGTGTGCGTGTCAGGGTTGGGGTCAATTATATTTTTCAGTTACAATTACGTCTTCAATTATCCATGTTCAAATACAATTCAGTTATGATTCCGCTGACCAGCATTTGTTTTAATTACAATTAAATTACTATTATTTTTTTTCTTACAACAATGCTCTCAATTATGAAATGTCTGAACCATTTTCTTAAATCATCTGTAATATACACTGACAATTATCCATCATTTAATTTGTTTCTCATCTTGTTAGGCTTAAATCAAGGCCACACCCCTTGAGTTATTTTTTTTTTTTAAAGAAAAAATGATCTTCATAACATAACTCATAACAGCTAATCCATGATATTAAAAAACAACAGCAGACCATGATTCATGCTGAATAACTGTAATACCTTCTACCTGTGGGTGTGAAGATTCTCAAGGTATTATTCATCATGACATCTGAGGAATGCACACCTACTGTATAGAATGAACAACCAACCCTGATTAACGTGTTGGGATTCACCCACCTTTAGGAGGTAGAGCAGACAACGATACCAGATGAACAATGGCAGCCCAGGCCGGGCCAGGTCGTGCATGTGTGAAACCATTGGGGGTCTATTGGGGGTCTATTGGGGGTCTATTGGGGGTCTATTGTGAGGCTTGAGTTAGTGTTACATTCCTTGTTAAAAAGACCTTGTTGGTCACACATGTATTCTGTAAACAGGGACAAGGCTGGTCTAGAGCAGTGAGTGCTATCAGATATGTGTAAGCCATAAAGTTTTTATTGAATTTTTATGCCAATTACAATGAAAACTAAACTCAATTACAATTCAATTACAATTACAACAGCAAAACATTCTTTCAAGTACAATTTTACATACAATTATTCCATAATTGTAATTAATTATCAATTACGCAATTACAATTATAATTGACCCCAACCCTGGTGCGTGTATGTGTACGTGTATGCTAGTGTTTTTTAGTGTTTTTGTGTGTGTGCTAGTGTGTGTGTGTATATATATATATATAAAGTTGAGTAGTGTGTGTGTATCCACATGTGTGCATGCTAGTGTGTGTACTAATGCACGTGTGCTAGTGTGTGTGTGTGTGTGTCAAGAGGCTTTCCTGTGCCACACACACACACACATTTACATTTCAGTTCTGTAACCTGAATGATATATCTTTTATTTCTGTACTTTTTAATGTTGGTCTTTCGTAGCCTTTAACACTTTTGTTTGAACACACACACACACACACACACACACACACACACACACACACACACACACACACACACACACACACACACACACACACACACACACACACACACACACACACACGTTGTTCACTGTTTTCTCATGACTTAAGGTCAGCGAGGGGAGTAGAGCAGAGTTGGTCTGCCCTGTAATATGTATATATTTTAATCAAGTCCCAGCCCTAATTATTAGACATTTAGAGCACAACCTGACCCGTCAGCTGCACTTCCTGTTGAGGTGCTGCTATGAAAAGCTAATGCTAACATTGCAAAACTGTTGCAGTAACATTTTATGCATAAAGATTGTTGTTGTTGTTGTTGTATAGACTGAAGTTGGACACAGTGTTATCTTTTACAGCACATCTAATATTTAACTGCATGGGTCATTTTTCACATGTACGTATAACGTTCTTATGTGGAAGTTGGAGGATATTTGACATTCCAGAGACGCCGTACAGTAAAGCCTCTGAGCTGCGTTAGTGCTAATCATCAACAACACTGTGAGAACAATGAGAGGGCCTGTTTAATGTGTCACGAAAGTTTGAAACTTGGGAGTGTTACAGCCGACCGATAATTACACATGAAATCAGGTTATTCTGTATTCTTCTTTTTCTATCATATTGGCGTTTACACGCTCTAATACAGTGGTTCTGCAGGTACCCCTTTTCTCTTACTTTTGAATCTAAGTCTCTTCTTTTTTTGACTACAACATTTTGCTCAGAATTCTGTAAAAAGCATAATGATGGAATTAATTAGTGTTAAAACTCATTTTAATAACTCTAACTTCATAATTAAGTGGAATGAAACAGTATTTTGTGTCTCATTAATAGATTTATTTCTATAGTTCTTATAATGTACGGTCATCTCCCTCCTGATGTGGAACAAACACTGACATTTATATTTCAAGTTCATGTTTAATCAAGATCATTTCTATCATCAGTTAGTGGGTTTTTGGTGTCATATTGTTTATTTTGTTGTTGTTTGTTTGTTTTTTATTATTAAGTATATTTTTCTCTTATTTTGTGTGTTTTTGTGGTCATTTTTGTGTGTTGTTGGTATTATTAAATTTATTCTATCTCAGTGTGTGTGTTTTTGGTGTCGTTTTGTATGTTTCTCTGTTATATTTGTGTATTTCGTAGTGTTCTTCTCTCATTTAGTGTGTCTTTTTATGTGTTGCTGGTAATAGTAAGCATTTTTCAATCTTAGTGTGTGTGTGTTTTTGATGTCATTTCGTGTATTTTGTTGTTGTTTGACTGTTCTTTTCATTTTTCATTGTTATATATCATCTTATTTTGTGTTTACATTGCTGGTAATATTTAGTGTGATTATCATTTTTAACTCAAAATAAACATTATGAAACCCCATATTTTTTATGCTTTTATTTGTTAATTTTTCTCAGTCTCTCTCTAAAGTACCCCCCGTGGTGCCATCGCGTACGTACCCCCATTTCAGAAACACTGCTCCAATAGACGAGGCAAACGTTGATCAGTTTATGTATTATTTTTGATCAGCTGTGTGTCTGGAGTTCATATATGCTCTGTAATCCCAACAAGTGTTTTAGCTGTGCAGCAGATTAGTTGGATTACAACGAACCCAGATTAACAAAAAGAGCAGCTGTCAGAGATTTACCAGTTAGTGCTCCCATTACAGCCACTGTAACATGCTGCTTTATGTTCCACTGCACAGGTAAGAACCACTGCTTTATGCTCTGCATGTTAACGTACAGCACACAAGGCTCCACAGATGATACATTCCTTTTATGCTTCTTTTTATTTTGGATTCTGAACTGTCGATGGTTACTTTATGCAAGGATTACTGGGATTACTCATAGTGTCATTTAGGGCGACCGTGGCGCAGGTGGTAGTGGGTCGTCTTCTGATTGAGAGGTTGGGGGTTCGATCCCTGTACCTGTCGAAGTGTCCTTGGGCAAGACACTGAACCCTAAGTTGCTCCCAGTGGTCGACTAGCGCCTTGCATGGCAGTCCTGTCCCACTGGTGTGTGAATGGGTGAATGAGCTGATATGTAAAGCGCTTTGAGACTGCTTCTGTGTCGTGATAATATATAAAATCAAGTTCATTTACCATTTAGATCTCTGCCATAAAACGGTGATTGTCTGATCCGAGGGTCACATGATCAACAGTCACGTCAGCATTAAGATGACTAAGCATTAACACAGGAAACAACAGGGTTTGTGTGTTTTTGTCGTTGGTTTGTGTATTTTTCTCTAATTTTGTGACTGTTTGTTTTGTTGTTTGTTTTTTGGAATCATTTATTGTGTTGTAGTTGTCGTTTTGCATATTTTTTCTCTCCTTTTGTATTTTATTTTTTCATTTTGTGTGAGCTTGTTTTGTGTTTTTTTTTAATTCATTTTGTGATATTTTTATTGTCATTTTTTTAGTATGTTTTTCTGTCATTGTGTGATTTTGTGTATTTTTGTTGTCATATTTAGTTTTTGGAGTCATGTTTGTGCAATTATATCATCATTTTGTGCTTTTTTGTAATTTGTGTGTGGCTGTTGTTTTGTGTTTTTAGTTTCATTTTGCGATTTTATTTTTTTCTATTTTGTTTTGTGTGTTTTTGACTCATTTTACATATTTTTCTCTGCTTTTTGTATATTTTCTGATTTTGGGTGAGCTTGTTGTTTTGTGTTTTTGTTTTCATTTTGTGATCTTTTTTATTGTCTTTTTCTGTCAATTTAGGTATTTTTGTAGTTATTTTGCAAGTAATTTTGTGCATTTTTGTTGTCATAATGAGTTTTTGGAGTCGTGTGTGCTTGGTGTTGTTTTGTGTTTTTAGATTCATTTTGTGATTTTATTTTCATTATGTAGTTTTGTGTGTTTTTGACTTATTTTGCATATCTGTATCTGTCATTTTAAGCATTTTGTTTACTCTTCTTTCTGTGTTTGCTGTTGTTTTGTATTTTTTTTACTCCCTTTGTAAGTAGTTGTGCAAGTAAGTTTGTGCTTTTTTATTTGTCGTAATGTGTGTTTTTGGATTAATTTTGTTCAATTTTATTTTAATTGTGGGTATTTTGCTGCTTGTTTTGTTTTGTGTTTCATTTTGTGATTTTTACATTTTTTTTTTTACCCCTGTCATTTTGTGTGTTTTTGGTAGTTTTTCTCTCATTTTGTGTGTTGTTGTTTTGTGTTTTTCTTTTGACACATTTAGTGTATTTAGCAAATCATCAGTTGTTTAAAATTCCCCTGTATCTTGCCCTGTAGCCATTTCTGTTGTTGTTTTTTTACTAGCCAAGCTTTGCTGGTGGGAATTACTTCCACTCTGTATTTTGATGAATCAGAACAGTGATTATTAACAGTAATGAACAGTGTGATTTGCTGTCAGTGTGATTGAACAGACTTTATTATTCTGATGTTTTCCTTCTCTGTCTTTCAGTCATGGCTCGTAGGAGCACTCGTTTGATATCTGGTGGATATTACAACTCAGACGAAGACTCCGACTCAAGCACTGTGACCAACATTTCTTACCGTGAAAACACTGTTAAGTATGTTTCTCCTCTCTGGGTCCATGTGTGTCTGAGGGTAAAATGCCCACTATGATATCAAAGTCATTCTCATTTACTTTGGTCATCCTTAGGGTTTTCAAGAAGAAGGGCGGAAACCGCAAAGGGATCGTTTCCCCCTCAGCTAAATCCAGGAGCAATGCTAGATCTGCCACCCCGGAGGCTGAGCAGGATGACGGTAACATATTAGGAGCTCGTAGTACTAATGTGTTTAACTATGGTTGCATTGTATGATGATGAAATATATACAGTAGGTCAGACATGGGCCACATGCGGCTCATTGTTCCCTTTACTTTGGGGGCCGCACAAAATCAGACCCAGGACCACTAACTCATTTTGGCTCAGTGGTCATATGTATGGAGCAGTTTGATCTCACATGGGTCACAGACTATAGGTCAGAAAAAGGGCTTGTATGAGTTAAGCTAGACATTCCCGCCCATCATGAGTCTCTGCTGTCTTGTGAGCATACCACAACAGTTGGCTAGCTGTTGTGTCTGTGATCTTCAACTATAGGTCTTATCTACCTTGTATGTGAAGCCTGGTTTTTGGTGAATTACGCTGAGGAAACCTCAGTGGCTCAACGGGCATAAAGGTGATTCACAGCTATGCGTCGTAGAGTGCAGAGGGCATGGTGAGACAGACAAGGTCGTCTGGGTCATCCACTGCGTCCAACTCCGTCTCCAGCCGTCTCAACTCTGTCCTGCTGCTGGGCTACGATGGTTTTTTGGCAAGAGTGTGAGGTCTATGAGAGGCGCAACTCTTCCTCACATTATACCAATTCACCACGCAAGTCACTTGGCATCCTTCCCCTTTCCCACCCCTCCCCTTCATTCCATCCCATCATCACAGAAAAAAACAAGTCCTGTAACAAAGCGGCAGGTGTTGGTACACTGCCAGCCGTAGCCGCAGACACACAGGTGGCTCAGGGCATGTGGTTGCTCTTCACAGACAAGAAGAAGATTCTCGAACATTGGACTGAACACTTCAACAGTGTCCTAAACCGCCCTTTTGTCATTAACAATGAAGCAATCAAAAGTCTCCCCCAGGTGCCAATCAATGCAGCACTGGATGACATACCAATGCTACCTGAGACCCAGAAAGCAATTCACCAGCTCTCCTGTGGCAAAGCTCTGGGCATGGACTCCTTTCTTGCTGAGGTCTACAATGAATGGTCATGGCTGAAAAGCTCCTCCAGTTGTTCCTGCTTATGTGGCAGCATGAGACCATCCCCAAGAGTTCAAGAATGCTTCCTTCATACATCTGTACAAAATAAAGAGAAACCATCAGGCCTGCGACAACCATCGAGGAGGTATACCCTTGCTTTACATTGCTGGCAAGATAGTTACCAGGTTCCTGCTGAATCGCCTCACAACACACCTTGAACAGGGACTTCTGCCTAATAGCCAGTGTGGCTTCTGGAAAGTGTGCTAGACAGTAAACATGGTGTTTTCTGCCAGGCAGCTACAAGGGAAGTGCCTGGAGCAGAACTATGGCCTGTTCTCATCATATGTCAACCTGACAAATGCCTTTGACACCGTGAGTAGAGAGGGTCTTTGGAGGTTCCTGGCCAAATACAGATGTCTACAGAGGTTCATTGTCATGTTGAAGCAGTTGCACAACGGTATGCAGGCAAGAGTCTAGGACAATGGAGAGATGTCCTAGCCATTTGCTGTCTCAAATGGTGTGAAACAGGGCTGCGTCCTGGCACCATCACTCTTCAGCCCCATGTTCCTCTGCGATGCTGACAGATGCTTTCAGAGATCGTGATGTTGGAATCGCCATTTACAGTAGGTTTCAAGCTGTTTAACCTGCGCAAACTTCAAGCAAAAACCAAAGTTCTGACAGACATCATCAGAGACTTTCTGTTTGCTGATCTGTGTCACCAACTTTGGCCTGACCATCAGCACAAAGAAAACAGACCTTGTGCACCAGCCAGCCCCAGGGAAACTCTAAGTTGAGCCCAACATCACAGCCAATAACAAGAAACTCAGCGCAGTGAACAGGTTCACTTATTTTGGCTGCATACTCTCTCAGAATGCCACCTTAAACATCGAGGTAAATGCCCAAATCACAAAGGCCAGTGTGACCTTCGGCAGGCTACACACCTTGAAACAAAGCTGAAGGTGTACAGGGCAGTGGTGCTTCCCACACTGCTTTATGCCTGCGAGACATGGACAGTGTGTCAACGCCATGCCAAAAAGCTGGACCACTTTCAAACAAAGTGGCTCAGGAAAATCCTCAACATCTGATGACAAGACAGGATTCCCGACACTGAGGTTCCTGTCTCGTGCAGACATGCCCAGCATCTTCACCATCCTGATGCAGACACCGCTGCGCTGGGCAGGGCATGTAGATCGGTTCTATATTGAACTACAGCATGGAAGATGCTTCAAATACACCTTGAAGGCATCATTGAAAGAATTTGACATCAACCCTGACTCCTGGGTGCAGGCTGCCATGGACCACTCCAAGTGGCACTCTGCTGTTCATAGAGACACTGAGCTGTACGAGGCAAACCAAAAAAGTATCTTTGATTTATTGATTAATGAGGCCTACACTGTGTCTTTATCTGTGGTATAAAGAAGTGTTAGTTCATTCAGTGCTTGGGGATGTCCAGTGTGTGAAATGTAAAGATCTTTAATCTTATGGTAAATACTCCATATAATAAAGTTACTCACATATTTGATAAAGTGCAGTAGTTTATCTGTCCTTAATTAAAATATTCATGGATTTGGACAAAACCTCAGCTCGTATGCTTTTCTATGAAGGTAATCTGATTTAGAAATCTTGTTTTGGTTAAAACCGTTCCTTCACTCTAACTAATTATGCTGTAGACATTCAGAAAACCATAAGAAAAGGCTTTTTTGTAGTTTCTGATTGGGTGAATACTTCACTGATGATTCCCATATCTCCCCTGCCTCTCAGGTCTGAGTCCATCCTCTTACAACAGTCAGACCGAGTCTACTATGAGGACCGTAGCGTACGTCTCCACATCGCCCACCCCCCGTCCAGCCCTCACCACATCCTCATCCCGGGGTAACACCCCCACCCGCCCCTTCTCAGAGCATCTGCAGAGGCGTTCTTACAACGGCCGCCTCAGCAGCAGCAGCAGGTCCGAGCCCAAAGAAGTGAGTCAGAGCGCCGTGGACAGCTCGGGATACTCGTCCTCTGAGGGATTCTACAGGAAGACCTTAGCGTCAGTCAGCGACGCTGTCAGAGCTGCCGGTGTCGGCCACAGGAGAGCAATCAGCCAAACCTTCTACAGTTTAATCAGTGAGTAGCAAACTCACTACGTCTGTGTCCGTTTGCTTTGCTTTTTACTGCTTTCTGAGCCTTTGGTTGTGTTTCCTGTTTGGAGCAGACTCAGCGTCAGCAGCTGCATCTGCGACGCGTTCAAAGATACGTCATGTGACTGCTTCAGGTACGAAACACATGAGGAGTACACACTGTGACCATTCAGTGACAGCAAGTGTTTTCTCCTGTGTCTGCTGCTCCGTGCGTGTGATCTGGCTGCAGTTTACTAACATCCTTATTTATGTGTGTTTTCCTCCTGAAGCCAATGTGTCACTCAGCGGTCGTATGAAGAAGGCGTGTGCTCTCATTCTCCTCCTCCTTCTTCTACTTTTAAGTGAGTAACATGAACTTTAGATCTCATTTGAATGTTGAAACATGTCCTTATTGTGGGTTTGTCAGAGTTGATTTGATTGTTATTCTTTAGCATTGGTTATTCACCATTTGGAATCTTTTCATTTGCAACTAATCCCACACATGTGAACCCCAGACAGTGATGATCCTTATTTCTAATATAAGAGGATGTATTAATTATAATTTGTATGGAATCCACACCAGAGAGGATTAAACGCACTTGGGTTCACAACATGGGACGATATACAGGCAACAGAAAATGCTAGAAGGCCACTCTGTTGGACTTAAGTACTTTGATGATTTTTCTAGAGTAGACCAATGAAAGAGTTCCATTTCCACCTCAGCATTCTACCGACCAATGTCGATACCGGAAACACACGAATGTCCACAAAAGCATCCAATCGTGATTACTGGTTTGACTACCTCGCTGATGTTTTCCCCCAAATTATGGAGAAATTACTGATGGTAAAGTAAATCACTTAAAAAGGATTTAAGATAAATTCCATATGAAACTAAAGCAACTATGAGTAAAGACAAAAAAAAAACATGTACCTTCTTGTAATTTTAAACATTTAAGAATTCATAGTTTTATATTGCAATATGTTAAAATCATTAAAAGTGTAAACAGAAAAACAGAAACAGATTTCATAAATATGAATAACCACGGAGAAATAAATAGCAATATTACTTACAAAATACAGTAATGTTCTGTTATTTTGCTTCATATTTAAGGAAGTTGTATTTGTCTTACTTTTTAGGTTAAATACTAAAATATAAAATTGTGTTTATTGTTGAACTTTGGGGAAAATAAGTTTTGTTTTACCTTAATTTGGAATATAAATGCACAGTTAAGTGAAACACTGGAGTTGTGTTTATTTAATCAGTGTTGATTGTTGGGCTTTTAACAACAATAACTAAAGCTCATTACGCAGGTATATCAATAAAAGGTGATCTGGGACACTCTGGGGGGCTCGGCCGGTGTGCCTGGGGATGGTCAGTGCTGCTTTTATTCTGGGTCCTTCTGGCCTGGGGTCTGGTCCCTGCTGGTTCTGGGCCTGCCGGCGAGCACCCCCTGGCTGCCCATTTGGCACGGCTCTGGCCGTCTGCTGGGCGTGTGCCTTGGCTCCTCTGCTGGGGTCTCGGGCGGGGGGCTGGCTGTGAGGGTGTGGGTGTTTTGTTGGCAAGGTGCCTTGGGTTTGGGGGTTGGGGTCAGTGGCAGTGTGCGCTGGGTCCTCGGCTCCTTGAGGCTTTCTCGGGTGTGTGTGTGGGGAGCGGTGGCTGCCTCTTGGCTTGGGATCTTGGGGGCATCTGGGGGGCTGCTTGGCCGTGGCGGGGTGCTCTTTCAGCTGGCCTGGCTGCATCTCGGGCCCGGGGCGGCGCTTGGGTTTGCAGTAGTGGTTCTTGCACATACATTGGTCTTGTATGCACTGGCACGCCTTGGGCTGTGGGATAAAACTCATACTGGGCTAAACTTTAGACACGTTAATCCCAAATACCTGCTTTAGGTACTACCACTCACTCCTTCCCCCTGTCCACAGCCACCACCATTATAGCTAAGCTTGTCACTATACTGGCTTGATTACCCAACACAATATGCACAACTACAACATCACATCTCACTCTCACTTTAAAATATTCAACTCTTCCTCACCCTTTCCATTTCATACCTTGAATTTCTCCTCCCTGTTCCCTTCCCCCTCCCCCTCCCCCTCACCTAGCTGTAACACTGCCCTCTCTTTTTATATCCTCCCTAAAATCAAGTATTTCTTACCCTTCCTTAGGGAGGGCTGGTGATGGTCACAATTATGCAATAAAATAAATTAATTTATATAATTGCAATAACAAAACCTGCATTGCTGTCTTAAAAAAGATACACTTCTGGTAGTGTTGACTTTTGACAGCATTTGCAGACAAGTGGAAAAAAAGTCCCTTGCACAGAGACAGCCAATAGAATGTCCCGGTTTGATTACCCACACATACGGATGTTAATATTGACACACAGATTGGATTACGCAACTTTGTTTCCAAATCCTAATTCTTAACACATGGATTGAAACACATACACCCAGATCAAGGTACAGACACACGGATTGTACTACAAATAGTTTTGTTACAATAATGGCTCCATATAATGCCTATTGAAAAAGTCATGTGAGTTGATTTTGTTTAATTCGTCTTTGTTTAAAGCTGCAGTCTGTGGAATCCTCTCTCTGTTTCGTTTTGTAACCAAAACTGAACTTCCCATACCCATATTTTTTGTGAACACTCTTAGTGGCTTTTTTCTCTATATAGACTAGTGACAAATGTATGGACTTTATCTTTTTTTTTTTTTTTTTTTTTTTTTTATTTGTTTATTTGATATGGACATAACAACTGCATTGGACGAACCAGATACATTGTTTTCAGTGTTATAGCAAAACTGCTAATTTGCAACACCTGTCCATAAATGTGTTGTGTTATTGGACATTAATGTACCTATCACTCTGTAGTTACCGTCCTGAGCAGCGGCTGCTTCCGTCAGCTTGTCCCCGCCACAAGCACACAGAGGCGGCTGCACTGATCCCAGCTGCCTGAGCTGCTCTAATGGAACTGATAACCATCACTCCGCATCCAAACTGCAAAAAGAATTCAAAAAACTTACAAACTGCAGCTTTAACTGTGGAATAAGAATGATATATTGATCGATTACTATAAGAATTGTTTACTGCGGCCCTTTTTGTGTGTATGTTTTTGTCATTTTGTATATTTTTGTTGTAATTTTTTTTCTTTCTTTTTTAAAAAAGATTTTTAAAGTATTTTTGTGTTTTTTTCTGTCGTTTTGTGTGTTTTTGGAGTCCTGTTTCTGGGGCCACACATAATGAGACTGAGGGCCACAATGTAGTTTTGCTGAAGTAACGAGACACCTGCTCGCTTCACACAGTGTTGCACACATCCGCCCTGTTTTTCCAGGTGTTTGGTGGCTCCTTCCTTTCGTCGCCTCTTTCTTCTCTGCCATGACGACCACAAAGATCCAACCACACACAACGACTGAGGCTCAACCTGCTGCCCCTGCTGTTCCTCTGCCTCCTCCGCCCAACGTCATCTCGTCCTCTGCTGAGCTGGTGGGTCTGGTAGGTCTGCAGCTCTCTGATTATTGAACTGGCAGTGGGTGTGTGGCTAGATTAGCAGTAGATATGCAGTGCTACGAAGCAGCCTGAAAATAACGTGAGGCTGTTCTACAGGAAACACCCACCACACATTAAGCATTACACATTACGCACGAGGTCTGCATGTTTATGGAGAATGAGGAGTGCCACAATTAAATAAATATATAAATATACCGTTCATTAATTAATTAAGTGTTAATAATTCATTGAACACATTTTATATTTCACTTTCATTGCATAAATTCTGAAGTATTTCATAATTTTATTTATTTATATTTCATGCAGCAGTTCATGAATTAATTTTATTTGTCAAACTCGCTCATCAGATGCTGGGTTTCCGTTACACATTTTCTCAAAATAAAAGCGATATTTCTAAATGTCAACAAAGTATAATTCTGCTTCGAACATGTTTCCATTGAACATTATTTTGAGCAGGAGCCTCGTAACTCCCGTGAAATCTCATCTCGCGAGACTTCGGCGTAGGAAGACAGACGTCCAAACCTCCTCATAACACTTTGTATTCCTTTGTTGTTTCTTGTCTAATGTGGCACTAATAATCCTTTAAGTATAACACTAAGAAATGTTCCGGTCTCCTCTTCTGTTTACACGCAGCGCGTCATGTTATCTCAGAGAGAAGTGGTCATGTGACCAGGTACGTCATGTTCCGTCATGTGTATTTGCTGAAAAAGTGTTTCCATTGCACTTTTGCGACACATTTCAATATCGAAACATCTGAAATACCTCGTAATGAAAGCGTTAAAGCTTTTTTTGAGATATTTGAGTGTTTTTTTTTTTTAAATTCCATTACCAGTTTTTATTGTGCTACAGTATTTAGATTTTGCGCCCCCCACAGAATGCAGCTACAGTCTGTGGGGGCGGGGTTTACATCAATTCAGCCAAATCCATTGCTTTGGTCTTCACTCTTTCCAATCATGGCTATGACAATGGAGGATGTGGATGAACTTTCCAGGGAGTTGATGAGAGAGATTTTAGTCCTCGCTGAATGTAGAAGCAGGAATATAGAACAAAACCAACGTACAGATTGTATAGCGCCACCCAGTTTATTAGATTAATGTTTACTAGCTCTGCATCAATCTATTTGTCAGGGACTGATTTAGCTTGACTTGATGTGCAGGTAACCAATCAAGTTGTTAGGAAACCTCCCCCACAGACTTTGATGAGCGAGTTTGACAGATAAAATTAATTAAGTGTTGCAACACCGGACCATGAAATAAATAAAGAGTGAAATATTTATACTTTATACGTTTGAAAGGTAAATGGATTTTATTAATTATTGACTTATTTAATTAATTAATGAACGGTGTATTTATTCATTTGTGGCAATCCTCGTTCTCCACATGTTAGGCATATATTTCTCACATACCTAAATATTAGCAATCTGGACTTTTTTTAATACGTGCTTCAGCTAGCAAACAAATGTTGTATTTAATCATTGATTCATTGCTGACTGTGTAGATGTAGCCACAGATTTAGATGACTACATAGATACTTTACTCAAATTATATAAGATAAGATGTTTTTGTCATCTCATAATGGGAAAATTGGGTTTCTTCTAAAAGCAAGAAGATTAAAAGAACTGAGATTTAAATATAATATAAACAGTATCAGTTACTTCTATTGTTTTAAATTACAGTTTTTCTTGTTTGTTTACACACATTTTTGGAAAGCATGCCTCACACTCTCAGAACTCTACACACAAATCAAAAAACACACAATGGGCAAAACCCCCTTTATTCTCCTGTAAAAGCAAACTTCACATTCCAAACAATGTTATTTCTTATCCAAATGGTGTTTTGTTTTCAAATGACACAAAACATCTGAATAAACTTTTAAAAAAAACCACTGATGTACTCATCAACATAAAACACTTCATAATTACTTATGCCTTTATTTGTTTAGTGTGTGTAGTTAATGTAACACTGAATACATACGTGTGCTGTGAAATATTTTAGAATATTGTTTTTATACTCAAAAAACACCAATACATGGCAACATATTAGGGGTGTAACGATTCGTTTTAGCAACGATTGGATTCAAATCACGATTGGTTGATATTAATTAATTTATAACGATTTGATCCAAAATGATTCAGTAACTTTTTAGCCAAAATATAATAATAATTCAACCAGTGTAAGTGAAATAAATCCCTACTGGACAGTATAGGTGAGGTTTAAATTATTTATGGACATAAACAAACAAGCAAACATTATTTAATGGATACGTTAAACATTAGACTGCCACTTTATGCATATGCAGCGCCCCTCATTGGCCAGTTTAGGTCATGTGATAGTTGCACCAAGGCAAGGCAAATTTATTTGTATAGCGCATTTCATAGACAAGGCAACTCAATGTGCTTTACATGATCAAACATTCAACAGCTTAAAATCAATAAGAACATTTAAAATCATTATTAAAATCATCAACAAACACATTACATCAACAACATGAAATCTCTCTCTCAATCATACGCAGTAGAGAAAAAGGTTCCTTTAACTTTTTGATTTAAAAATGTTCACATGTGATGCTGACTTCAGCTCTGCTGCAGTTTGTTCCACTTCTTTGCAGCATAACAACTAAAAGCAGCATCACCATGTTTACTGTGAACTCTGGGCTCCACTATCTGATCTGTGTCCATAGATCTGAGAGACCTGCTGCGTTCATACCTGACTAACATGTCACTGATGTATTCTGGACCAAACCCATTCACAGATTTATACACCAGCAGCAGAACTTTAAAGTCTATTCTGAGGCTGACTGGGAGCCAGTGTAAAGACTTTAAAACTGGAGTAATGTGTTCTGATCTTTTTGTTCTGGTTCAGACCTGAGCTGCAGCGTTCTGAACCAGCTGTAGATGTTTGATGAAGACCATTACAATAGTCCAGTCTGCTGGAGATAAAAGCATGGACCAGTTTCTCCTGAACTTTCTGAGTCATTAAACCTTTCACTCTGGAGATGTTCTTTAGGTGGTAGAAGATGTTTTTGTGATAGATTTGATCTGATGCTGAATGTAAGATCTGAGTCAATCAGAACATCAAGGTTTTTGACTTGGTCTTTAGCTTTTAAAGATCGAGACTCAAGATAATTGCTGACAGCAGTCCTCTTTTCCTTGTTACCAAAGACAATCACCTCCATCTTGTCATGGTTTAGTTGAAGGAAGTTTTCACTCATCCAGCAGTTTACTTTTTCTAAACAGTCACACAACACCTCAATGGGACCATGGTCATCTGGGTTCAGTGATAGATATAGTTGTGTGTCATCTGCGTAGCTCTGATAATCAACCTTACAGTTCTGTAAAATTTGTCCTAAAGGAAGCATATAAAGGCTAAACAGAAGGGGTCCAAGAACAGAGCCCTGAGGAACCCCACAGGACATTGGTAATCTGTCAGATTCAAAGTTTCCAATGCTTACAAAATAACTTTGATCCTCCAAGTAGAACTTAAATCATTGCATTACTTTTCCATTTAGTCCAACCCATGTTTGCAATCTGTGCAACAAAATTGTATGATCTACAGTGTCAAATGCAGCACTTAGATCCAACAGAATGAGAACAGATACTTTTCCTGAATCAGTGTTCAACCTTATGTCATTGATCACTTTGATCAGAACAGTTTCAGTGCTGTGATGAGAACCAAAACCTGACTGAAATTTATCAAATATTTTGTTGAATGTTAAGAATTGACTCAGTTGGTTGAAGACCACCTTCTCAATGATCTTGGCCATGAATGGAAGGTTGCTGATTGGTCTATAGTTAGCCAGTATAGAGGTATCCAGTGTTCTCTTTTTTAACAGCGGTTTCACAGCAGCTACTTTCAGGGATTTTGGTACGGTGCCTGATTGGAATGAGCAGTTAATTATCTGACACAAATCAGTGACAATTGACTTTACAACAGTTTTAAAGAAGTTTGAGGGTATTGTGTCAAGGCAACACATTGATGAATTCAGCTGCTGAACAGTTTCCTCTATTGTTTTTGGGTTCACTGTAATAAACACTAACATTGTAGTTGACTCATCCCTCAGTGGTTGAAGCTGTTCAAGCTTTTTGTGATTTTGCTGGTTTGTTCTGATGTTTGACCTTATTGATTGTATTTTTTCATTGAAATATACAGAAAATTCATTGCATTTTCCAGCTGACTGTAATTCAGGGGCTATCTGATCTGGGGGGGTTGTGAGCTTTTCAATTACAGAAAATAATGTTTGTTGTTGACATTTTTAACAAAATTTTCAGAAAAGTGCTGCTGCCTCGCTTTGAACAAGCCATCATTGAAATTTTGCAGACTTATTTTGTATAGTTCTAGATTACCTAAACTGTCCATTGAGACGCTACTTACTTGTACTTCCATTTCAACTAAGTTATGGACTACCTAACCCTAACCTTAACCCTAAACTACGTTACGGACTAACTAACCCTAATCCTAACCCTAAACTACGTTACAGACTAACTAACCCTAACCCTAATCCTGACCCTAACCCTAAACTACATTACGGACTAACTAACCCTACCTTCCGGTAACGTCATCGGTCGTACCCATAGTCCCAGGGGCTATGGCTACATTTAAGTTATCTATAAACACTTTCTTATTTAATGGCAAATGTGTTCACATTTTATTTGAGTAAAGACCAACACACATTTCAGTTTTCAATATAAATACATATTAGGTTTACCTGACACTTCTGTTAGTTTTTTCAACATGAAAATACAATATTAATATAAAAAAATCAAGTTCAACCAAGATCTGTTCAGGTTAACTGAGCGGTGGTTAAATCTGCTTCTTTTCACTTCAACATGATGGTGAGCCTGAGGCAGCTTCTGCAGAGCTAATGCTAGCGAGCTAACGCTACCTGTGCTGCTGCTGTGAACGCTGTCAGAAGGGCCTGGTGGTGGACGGTTGAATATCCAAAGTGTTTCCACACACTGGACCCAAAGGTGGATTGATCCATTTCTCCTTCGCCAGTTTCTCAGTTTTGTTTGCAGTCTGCTGACGCATGTCGTGTGACGTCACAGACAGCCAGCAGTCGGTGTAACGTCTCTATTATTTACAAGCGCTTTTAAAACACATCCATATTAAGTCTGCTGTGCTTATATATTCAACACGTTATTTCCTTGTATTGATACAATCGATTGATTAGCTTTTAAAACCATTTTAGATTGATGAATGTCATCCGGAAGGCCAACTTGCCAAGCACAGATTGATGTAGTTGGATCGTAGGAATATAAATCAATTCATCGATCTAATGGATGAATTGTTACTGGCTTACAATACAGCAACACAGCATAACGTGGATGGCTGTTCATCATAGGAATGGGATCCACACAAGGTTCCTGCTGCTTAACAGAAGGTTTTCCTTGCCGCCATGATGAATTCATGTTGGGTGTGGGATACATATGTATGTGTATATACGTATATATGCATATGTGTGTATCCATAAAATGAAGAGTCCGTCCTTAAGACTGCTCTACTGTAAAGTGTCTTGAGATACCATTGGTTATGATTTGGCGCTATACAAATAAAGATTGATTGATTGATTGATTGATTGATTGATTACAATGTACACAGTGTACATCCCATTCAACACAAAGTTGCAAATACAGTGTTCTACATACCAAACAGAAACATTGACTGCATACAGTTAGAGTGAAATAGAAACTGCACTACTGTACTCAATCAGTCCTGTATTAATATGCAGTACTTCAGTTTTCCAGTGAGAGTAGATTTCTTACCTATTGTCATTGTGTAAAGTGCTGATGATGATGCTACTGTGAATCTGCTTAGATTTCCTTTGCCCAGCCTCCCTCACTGTAACACCATGGTTGACCACATGGTCCATTAAAGTGGCTCAGATCTCATCATAGAATATAGTCCTTTGCTTTCCTCCTCCTCTTATTCTCACTCTTCTGGCTCCGCCTCTGTTTTCAATGTTGCTCCAAAACAGAAAAGCTCACCTGTTGCCCTTTTATCCTAAAGCTTTGATTTACGAAATGTAAACGTGTGTGACAGGAGTTTGCCCATGTGATGAGCCAGTGATCATAGTACGGCAATCCACTTAAGAATATTTAATGACAGCGGGTTCCTTAAGAAAATGAGAGATTTTTTTCATGAAAATTGTGTGAAATGCAGAGAATTGTGTGTAGTGTATACAAAAAAATGTGTGTTTTACAACTGAAGTGTAAGTGTAAAGCAGGAATTGTGCCTGTAGTTTACCAGAATTGGTTCAGGGGGGGTTGGTGCATGCAGTACATGCTGTGGTCATCGTGTCTGTAGAACCAGTGCTTGTGTGTAAACTGTTGACGTGTTTCCGTTCAGGATCCAGACGCTGTGTCCGCTGCTGTTGATGCAAAGATGGATCGTCTTTTGGTGAGAATTGGATTGAACATTTGACTTTTATAAAAGTGTGTTATTATATTATAGAGTAAAGGTGATGTGAGTATATGGAGCTACCTGACATAACGTGTTATCTGTGTTTGCTGCAGGTGGACATGCAGCTGAAGCAGGAGCATCTTCTTGCCGAGGTCAGCATTTCTCTTTGACTATTTAACTCTGACCTTTTTCTCGGGTTTCATCCTCTGCTGGTTGTGCTTTGATTTTGTAGCTCAATTGTTTTTTAACCTCTTCAGCTCCAACGGACTGAAGCCATGGTGGCAGCTCCAGCCTCCGTCACGGATCTCATGGGTCTAAATGTTGTAAAGAAATGAATGAAATCTATATCTATACCTTTCCCTATTCTTAAGAAACTCCCTTCTGCTAAAACTGTAGCCAACCCACATTCAGAACAAAAGACCACAGCACGCACACTAGGCCGTTATGTTCAAAGAGGGAAAAGTCGAGAACTCGGCAAACTCGGGTTTTCTCACTGCTGTGAGTCACAAAATAAACACAGAGCTCTATAACAAGAGCCGAACCCCCTGATATACAGGTTGGATATGTTACGTACCAAAACAATGCCACAAAATCTGATACACAGCGGCTAAAGTCAGCAATTTAGGTTACAAATTGTGTCTTACCTTCGTTGTTTCTTATCAAAAGTTGCTCTAATGTGCATAAAACTCCATATTTTGATAAATCCAAGTTGTCATCAGATAGCTACCGCCATTACAGATATCCAGGCATTTTTCAGTCGATAAATCCGTCCTAAGAGCGCATAACACTCGTGCGTAAAATGGCAGGTCCCTCATATATTAAGCTCTGATTGGCCAGGGTTAAAGCCACTCCCATAGTGTTTGATATCACCAATTTCTACAGGTTCTGAGCTTTACGACCCTGTGTCAAGCATTCTGATTGGTCAAAGCATTGCTGAATAACATCCATGCATAACGGCATCAAAGAGTGGAACGAGAAATAGCATTACGCATGGCACAGCAGAACAGTTCTTTTAACTACAGATTTCTGTATTTATAACATGATTTATTGTCACTCATATATATATTTCCAAAATGTCACATCATCTGTAACCACTAAGGGTCCTACTTCAGTATGAACAGAAATTAGCCATTTAGGTCATGTGGAAGCTTAGAAAAACGTTAATTGTTATGTGTATGTCATTTTTAGAGAAAAGTGTGTGGGGCTTTATTAACAGCAGTGTCTGTTTGGGGGTTGGATGAAAACTGGATCCTGATCTGTGTTACATGTGCTACACTGACCTCCAGTGGAGGACATCAGATACTGTAACTCAACATGTGGAACTCATGCTGTTTCATTGTGTAGATAAAGCGTAGAGTGCAGCTGGACATCCAGGATATGAAAGCCCAGCTGGAGGAAGTGAACTCTGAGAGTCGTCTGAATCTGAAACAGGAGGTTTCTGCTCTGGACAAACAGATCTCTGACTACCACGAGGAGAGCCAATCAGCTGCTGCCACTTTGATGTTAAAGATGGAGCGTTTGGAGGCTGAGAATGCCAAGGTAAGTGATTCAGGAGGCCCTGCTGGGATAATAAGCTAATGGAGCTGCTCCACTTTGTAGCTTCAAATATTTACAAACCATTTCAACCTTATTGCAAATGTTAAGCTTTTGCTAAATGAATGCTCAGCTAATGCTAGGTTAATGTTATTGCTAGGTTATTGCTAATGCTTGCTAATTCTAATGCTACCTTATTCTAATGCTAGGTTATGTTAATGCTAGCTAATGTAAATGCTAATTCTAGCTAATGCTACCTAATGTTAGTGTTAATTGATGCTAACTTATTTTAATGCTAATTCTAGCTAATGCTACCTAATGTTAGTGTTAATTGATGCTAACTTATTTTAATGCTAATTCTTAGCTAATTGTAATTCTTACTTATTCTAATGCCAGGTAACGTTAATGCTAGCTAACGTTAAAGCTAATGAAACCTAATGGTAATTAATGGTAACTTATGCTAATGCTTAGCTAATGCAGTGCAACACAGGCCAGCACCTGCATGCAAATATTCTAGTTGACTTTGTAATTGAAATGGAAATGCTGTCAAATTTTTAATTTAAAGGTCCAGTATTATGTTATTTTCCAACACCAACAACACAGTATTTCAGGTTTATTTTCCCAAACTCGCCTGGTTTCTGGAGTTTCAGCCTCTGAAAAGTGACTTCCTGAGCAATTCTGAAAATGTGCTAATTTGCAGCGTACTTATGCATATTCATGAAAATGACTCCTTTGGTTACGTCACGACAGGCTCTGAATCTGAACATCCTGTTGGAGCGCCGTTTTACCAGTGGGTGGGCTGCAGAGACCATGCAGGAATCTCTTGTTTTCCTCATTCTGGGAGTTGGCAGGTTCAGAGAAGACCAGTTTATAGATGTAGAGACCAGAAAAAAAACATTTTTAATAATATGGGACCTTTAATATAAATTAATTAAATGTAAAATTGAGGAACCATGTTGCAGTTCTATGTCCTACACATATATAGTCAACAATTATTAAAAAGTGTTTCATATCAAGTTTCCCCACAGCTTGTGAGTGAATCTTCACACTCATACAGGAGGTAAGGGTTAGAGTTAAGACATATAGTGATTTTACACAGTAACAGTAGTGTGAGTGTAACCAATGTTTTGTACAAATAGTTTATAGCTATTGCTAAAATCCAACCCCTGTCTCTGGTCCGAGTTTTTACATAAGTTATTATAATCAATGCACTAAGATGTAAATGTAAAGATGCTAAAACTATTCACTAGTGCTTCTCAAAGTGTGTGGCGCGCCTCCTGGTGGGGAATAGAGGTACGACAGGTGGGGCGACAAACTTTTCAATTATATGCCAAATGCCTTTCTGAGATAAATAACACTAAACAAACAAAACACCTACACACAAAGACAGTAATAATGAGAACCTAAACATGTTGCAGACATTGAACAAAACGTAACGTGGAACTAAAGTGCTAAAATAATGTTCTAAAATGACTGACAAAGTAAATGTCCTGTTTGGGTTTCTTAATATTTTTCTCACAGATTGCAGACAAAGTTTCTTTATTTCCTGTATTTTTGACTATTGCACTTTAACATTTGTTTTTCATGCAGGTGATGAGTTCAATTTATTATTTGGATTTTTGATTTATTATAAAATATGGCGTTACTTGTTCCGTTAGCTCAATAAATTTGAAAATGTGTTATTTGTCAGGATTATTTTGGAGGGGGAACCCCGCCCAAAAAGTTTGAGAACCACTGCTATACACACACGTAGAAAAGCACATACCTGGTACACCAAAGTACATACTACATCATTAGTAAAGCACTGTGGGCTGTTTTTAAGTGCTATATAAATAAAAGGTGGTAAAATTGTAAAATTGAACTTCAGTAATTGAAATTGTAATTGTAATTAATCGACCTTTACCGTAAAAATGATCATTGTAATTGGAAGAAATGCCAGTCACCCTAATCATAATGGAATTGTAATTGAAAACATAAATATATTTGAAAAATGTAATTAAACCCAACCCTGATTTTTAGTCTCTGATGGAGTCTGACCTTCTTTCTGTCTCAGCTCAACGAGGAGATGTCGTCCATCAAACTGACCCCGCCTCCAGTCCCAGAACCTGACACCAGCTCCTCTCCTGTCCATCATCTCACCCCAGAGCTGGAGCAGGCCATGGAGAACTGGTTCAGTGCCCGTGTGCAGGTAGAGATCACACCCCTGTACATAGTTTGTCTGTCAACAGTGTCATCATTTACTGTGAATGTGAAACAGGAGCACGAGGCCACCCGACCGAGCCAAGGCACCGACAGTGAAAGTCCATGGGCTGACAGAATGCCAGACTTTACTTTGGAAAGTCAAGGTGAGAAACGTTCAATGGTATGGGGCATCGATTGTAACATTCCGCATGCTAAAATAAACAGCAACGTTTAGCAACATTTAGCAACAAACCACATTTAAAAAAACACATGTTCATTTTTTATGTTCCTTTTTACCAGATTTACAGCAGTATTTGTGAAACTTGTGATTTACTTCTCATAGAAATATAATGTCAATGTTAGATGCAAATGTTAAATATTAAATCGAAGTACGAAGCGCCCCGCTATATTGGCCGCATTTCGCATTCTCTGCTTTTTGTTATACACTTGTGTAGGTGGCAGTGTGATCAGCACCAGGTGTTCAGAGACGTACCGTAGCCAATCAGCCTGTGTGACCCTTTTTGGTTTCCCCCTGTGGTATCCGTCAGAGAGCCCACGCACTGTTATTCAGGTAAAACACACACACACACTGCTCTCTATTTGCCTTCTTAACTTCTCAAAAGTTTATTTTAAATTGTCAATCATCTATCGCAGTATTGTGAGAGCGCAGAACAGTTTTAAAAGCCACAATACTGTTTATTACGCACAATGTGCGGTTTTTACGCCCTCGATTTGCATTTCTACTCTTGCGTAGTTAAAAAGGCAAAGTAACGCCTTAGTTCTTCGTCTTCTGTTGGTTTAATGCTGCATTTGGATTAATACTCCCGCCCCCGCCGTAATGAACGTCCGGGTCACTGAGCTGTCCCTCAAAAACCAACTAGCCAATGAGGACACACGGTTAATAAACTCCACCTACACGAGACATTTGTGTCAGAATCGCAAGCAAAAAGTAAAAAAATCAAAAGCAAAAAGTAAAGAATCTCAAGCAAAAAGTTAGGAAGTGGAAACTTTTTTAGATGAGTTTTTTGGAAAAGTTTTATTTTTTGTTTTCGATTCACAAATTGTTTCTTTTGGACACAAACTGGACTCCATTCTTCCAGGGCCACCCCGTACTTCTGCCTGGTAAATGCTGGGCCTTCCACGGTGTACAGGGCACGCTGGTCATCTCCCTCTCCCACCCTGTGAGCATCACCCATGTGACCTTGGATCACCTGCCACGCTACAACGCCCCCACGGGCCGTATCGACTCCGCCCCCAAAGACTTTGAAGTTTACGTAAGTGCTCACACTCTATACAGGTTTCACAACATGAAACTGTGAACGGTTAGCATTGTGGTTCTGACATTGTGAGTGTGAAGCAGGCACTGCTGCAGTGATGTTGGCGGCCACAGGTGGCAGCACTCTGACGTCAGTGACTGTTTGTGTTTCTGATGCAGGGGATGACCAATGAGAACGAAGAAGGAACTCTGCTGGGAAGGTTCACTTATGACCAGTATGGAGAACCAACGCAGACCTTTGAGCTGCCTGTAAGTCCTTCACTCTACAACATAGGTGTCCAACCCATGGTCCGGGGGCCAAATACGGCCCTTTAGAGCAGAGATTCTCAACCTTGGGGTCAGCACACCATTTAGGAGGGTGTAGTCAGATGCCTTCAAGAAACAAAATATATATATATATTTTTTTTTTACAATTTGAGCCCATTCTGCTTTTCTTTTTTTTTTTTTTCCTTTTTTCTGCATCTAAACCAAATTTGCCATATTTTAACCTATTTTCATCACTTTTTCTTGCCATATTTTTGCTCCTTTCAATGCATTTTTGCTACATTTTTCCTGTTTCTGCCTCTTCTAATGCCTTTTCTGCACATTTTTACCACTTTCACGACATTTTCCACCACTTTTCCACCTAATGTCACATATGTGTGACCCATTATTGTCCCTTTTAACCTCTTTTCACCATATTTCATGCTTATTTTTGCCAATTTAACCACCTCCACGATTTGTCATGCCTATTATTTGCCAGTTTAAATTGATTGTTCCTACTTTTTAGATTACATTACTCACAACCCACACCCAATTTATGCCACTTTTAGGCCAATACTGACACTTTGAACTTTTTACCACTTTTTCTGTCTGTTTTTGGCCACTCTAATTAGCAACTTTTAACCAATTTCTGAGTTTTTTTTAAAGAAAAATCCCATTTCACCAACTTTTTCAACCATTTTTGGTCACTTTTTACCGATTTTATTTGTGATTAAAACAAGGATTTATATCTTTAAGATGACTATATACTATGGCCCCAATAATACTAAACAGCAGATATTATTCAGATGAATAAATAAATGTGGTTATCACAGATTCATAGAACAATGGACCATCATTTTGATGACTTTAGCTCTCCTCTTTATTCCGTGGGCTGAAAAGGTTGAAAAACATTGCTCTAGAAGACGTGATCGACGTCATGTTGTAAAACACTTTTCTTTCTGTCCTACAGAGTCCCAGTGCCGTCCATCACCTGGTAGAGCTGCGTGTCCTCACTAACTGGGGTCAGGTGGAGTACACGTGTCTCTACCGCTTCCGTGTGCACGGAAAGTTGGCCGAGAGGAGATCACACATATTGTGAAGAATTAAAACTTCTTTTGAAGCTCTGCGGTGTTTTTAGGGCCAAATGTTACAGTAGATGTTGACTGTTCTGCTGCTCTCTGCTGTGTGTGTGTGTGCGTGTGCGTGTGCGTGTGCGTGTGCGTGCGTGCGTGCGTGCGTGTGTGTGGTGCAGCTTCTTACCTGATTTTGAATGACAACGTTCTTCCTGGCTTTGCTGTGCTGTGCACGAGAAGCTTTGAATAACTGGAGTGAAAAATGTAAAGGACAAACCCAAAGTGGACCTGATGAAGAAATTTGGAAAAAGAAAGTTCTGGAAACTTGATGCTTTCCCTCAGTGGAGCTTCAGCAAGTAATGTTTGAGTTGTGTTTGGATATTTATCACCTCAGCAGCAGGGAGCCTCCAGGCTGTGACTCACAGAACGAGTGCGATTCTCTTTGAAACTGTTTCAAACTCAGACTCAGGCTCTGCAAAGCTTGTGTTTCTGGTGTGTTAGGGTGCTTTCACACATACCTCTTTGATCCGCACCATCCTTTGTGTTCTCCGATAGTCCCGTGTTTTTGCGATATGTGAAAGCTCACTAGAACTCTGGTGTGGGTCTCGGTTTGCCTCAGCATACAAACAAACACACTACTAACATTTACGCTCACATCATTCATTTATTTCACTTCTCTCTCTTCCTCAAACTGTTCACATGGTCAGCGATGGATGCACACCTGACTGCTCTATGTTTCTCCTGCTCATACAGTCATATTCACACGATACATCCTTACCTGTCAGTTATCGGTGACGTGACGTCACTGACGGAGTGGCATCAGCTGTGTTTATGTAGCACATTAGCACAGGCTGTGGGATCATGTGATTATGGGGTTTTTTTAATTAATATTAATGATGTTTTTGAGGTTTTCTTTTAGAATTTCCTTTGGAAAACATAGGTAGAGGGACCAAATATAGGACGTGACTGCAGCGACACGTCGTCACGGCAACGAGCACACACACACAATAAACACACACACACACCTGGCGCTCCTCCGTCCTTCAGCAACACACATACATACACAACACAAACATTTCCACACTCATTGTGTTTATGGGATATTTTTATTAATTATTGATTACATTTCTGGGGGTTTTGTTTCAGAATTTCCTTTGGAAAATGTATTTATCTGACAGAAGTGTTGTTTTCGTCTGTGGAGGCTAAAGTATTCTGTCCAATAGACACGCGACCGTTTTGCTGCGTGACGTTTTTTATAAAGAGCATGTGTGAAAGTGGACCGGACCAAATTAAAATGCAACAATGTTGCAGATTCAGCGTCTGAACCGCACCGAGTCCACCGGTCTCTATGTGTGAAAGCACCCTTAGTGTAGTTAGTGAATGTTCACGACCGCACTCGTTATTTAAAGACGAGAACAGATACCAAAGCTACCCAGTCATGGAGCCGTTTTAACACTTATTCATAGGGCTTACTCGTTGCTAACTCGTTTTCTACTTTGACATTGTTGAGCGTCTCTTACTTCCGTTGATTTCCAAACACTCTGCAGTTTGCTCCACACACAGAAGATGGCGACGCCTAGCCCCGCCTCTACACGCACAATGAGGCGTCTACGTATATGACGTCTATGGTTTGATCAAGGAAGCCTAATTATATCAGCAGAATGGCTGATGTTTGATACATAATTTTAAAGTCGATTTCGGCCGATACCGATAATGTGCTGATAAAATCGTGCATCACTACTTCTCACTAGTATAGTGGTGCTTTCTGTGGCACCAGCCTTTCCAGAGCTCTTCCATCACAACAACATGTATTCAAAATGAGTAAAAAAAATGTCAACTTAATTGAAAACGGTAAAAAAAAAATGTCTATTATTTTTCAAAACTCATAAGAATAACATCAAATGTACAATCACACTTTTTAGAACAGTAATAATAAGGTTTTGTGTGTATCCGTTTTGCAATATTTTGACTAATGTCACTTCTAATTCTAATTTTGAAAATCTGTAAAACTATTTTGACAAAGTACAAATATATTTTAAGACATAATTATATAAACTAGTCAAGCCTTATTTACCTTATCTTTATTTTATTTGACTTGTGGAAATTTATTTTTCCCATTTCTGATATCAATAATTGCATTCATATCCATATCCATTCATATCCAAAAAAATGTTAAAATGGTTTGCTGATAGGCTCTTTTAACATGAAATCGGATATGTTTCCTAAATTTGCCCATTCATTTTGGATTATTGGGCTAATTTTGATGTCTGAAGTTAAAAAAAAAATGGATTTTACGTAAAACATGCACATGATATGTGATTAAAGGAACCAGAGGTGGTGTAATGAATCTACTGGTGTTCCTCGTTTCTTGTGATCAACTTCTGTATGTTTTGACGACTGCTGTTGGTGGCTAGCGGTATTATAACCTGCACAATATATGTGTTTTAATGCTCTCAAAAAAGCTGTGTCATTGTTTTTGCAAACGTGTCAAATGGTAGAATTTCTAACGTCTATTGTTCCTCACACCAGCCTCACAGTCGATAGTGAGTCAGCAGTTTATTTGGATACTGTTTTGATCGTAACGCTGTTCGGTAAAGTTGGTACGATATTCACAGATTCAGACTTTCAGCATCAATAACTCTTAAAAGAAACGTCATCGACACAAATTAAGCCTCTGCCATCGGTGTGAGGTGGACAATACGCTGCAAGATCATTTTATCAAACGCAGCAGAGTAAAAGTCTGCCCCCGTCTGTGGGTCCCCTCTGTGTGGTGAGATTAAAACATGAAGCTCTAGTTTCCCCGTAAATATCCAAATATCACACAAACGGAACAAGACTTTATTTTTGCTTATCTGGGTTTTGATTTTTCTGTTTTGTTTTTAAGTCAGTAAAACAAAATAACCACAATGTTATTTTTATTTGGTTTTAAAACAAAATAACCGAAGAACGAAGAGAAACCTACAAAAGTCATGTCTACTGATTAAATGTTAAAACGGCTCGCCATAATAAAGTACTGTTGTGAAGAAAAGCTAGGAAACCATTGTCAGAAGGAAAACGTTTTCATGTTCTCGTGTTGCACTTTAGGTCAGGATGCAAGTTTTTCAGAGTAAGGCTTTGCTTTTTTACACATACTTTTATTTTGAAACCAGAACTGGCACAGTTTGACTTCCTGTCACTTCTATGACCACAAACTTGCCAAAAACAAGAAGCTAAAGCTGCGCTAGTTTAGCTCAAGTCGGTTCTCGTCCATTCATACAGGTAGTGGGTAAACATACAGGTATGTTTCACTCAGTATTGTTCAGGTATGTTAAGTTTATTTTGGTACATTTTTGTACAATGGTAAGAAGGAAATCTACTGGTTTTCTTAGATTACTTGATTACTTGAAGACTCCTCTCGACACTGAACCAGTCACTGCTTTTGTGTCTTGTTTATAAGTAAGGAATTTGTTTATTTAAAAAAAAAAACAACAACTATGCATTTCTTGTGTTTTCCTTGGACAGCTAAAGCCACTTTGTATTCTCGTGCATAATGCAACAATTAGAAACGCACAATCAATATCCTGCTTTTGGAACAAACTTGAATTTCTGAGTTTATTTTCATGTTTCATGATGATCTGATTCAGGATGATGGACTTTTATTTTCACACACAGTTGACATTGATCGTGACTAGTTCTCTATAGATCAGCATTGATTGTCTTTTGTACGTGTGTGTCGAACTAAATCAGCATCTTGCTTTTTGAATAAAATCATGCAAATACCAAATGAAGTATTTAATAAAATTGGACTTTCTGGTTTTTTTTTATTTATTTTTTTAATCAACACATTCACTATTTCCTGATAATTGGTGCAACTCATGGAAGGAAAGGATACTGTATAAGATAATAGTTTGTCTCACAATGAGGAACAAAATAAATACTGAGACTTCATGTTTGAAAAAAAAACAAACGTTCAACAACTCAACTACAAATTACACTTTAATTTTATTACTTTAATAAGTAAAGTCATTTATTTATTAAAGGGTAATTTACTGAGACCATTATAAGTAAATTAAAGTCAATTCTTGCTCTAAATGTGACTTGATTTAAGAGTAAGTGAATTTTAGAATTGTTTGACTTCCATTAAATGTGCTGAAGCTCAAACAAACATCCCTCTTTCTATTTGTTAAATGTAGTTTTTTGCACATCTCTGTATGTAAAGATTAAAAAACATTTTTAAAGTAGGGAGGCACTTCGTCAGGCACTGATGTTGGATGAGAAGGCCTGGGCCTTCCGCAAACTGCTCCTACAAAGTTGGAAGCATAACATTGTCCAAAATATACTGGCATGATGAAGCATTACCATTGGCCTTCACTGGAGTGGAAAAACAGGTGTGACCAAATACTTTTGTCCATTTAGTGTAAGCTGTTGAAATTGTTGTAACTAGGGATGTAACGATTCACTCAACTCCCGATACGATTCGATTCACGATACTGGGTTCACGATACGATTCTCTCACGATTTATTTTACAAAATGGGACTGTAGACAATTTTTTTTTTTGGGAAAAAACTAGAAAATACTGTATTATTTTCCTTTTATATTTCATTGTCAAAAGAATTCCTTGATAAACTATTCAAAACAATGTAATTTAACTAAAAATAAATCTTGAATGAAATAAATAAAGGAATAATAGAAATGAAAATGAAGCCTATTAATTAAAATTCTGGTTCTATAATAAACAATGCAAAACTGCATAATAGTTCTTTTTCTTTTTAAAAGTGCAACTGAAAATGTATTTTGTGCCTTAACAATTGGGCTTAAAAAAAAAAAACCGTGATTACACTGATTTACGTCATATTTGTTTGGACCAGCAGAGGGTGCTGGTTACCCAGTGGTCGGTTGGCATGCAGAAATTCTTGCAGTGAAGAAGAGATGCTATGCTAGCAGACAGAGCTAATAGAAAAACGTGACTTTTACAGATACTCAAGTAATATTACAGATATTCTTTCGGTGCTTAAGGGGCAATGAATCATTTATTAACATATTTAAGAGTAGAAGGCGGCCAGAAAGAAAGTATTAGCAGACTCCGCCTGCCGCCTACACTTGTACACTTGCCCTCTGCTGGTTAAAAAAAGTACTGCGATTCAATTTTCAGAAAATCGATATCAACCGTGATACCTATGAATCGATTTTTAACTGCCTTACGATTAATCGTTACATCCCTAGTTGTAACTATTGTGATGGATTGTGTGGAATCATTATTTCCACAACATGCATTGATTACATCTTAATAGCTAAACACTCTGGGCCGATACTATAAAGCTAGATAATTATATCCTGGATTTATCTCCATTAGCTTCACCTACCAAACATTGTCCGTCAGAGAGAAGCTGTCCTACAAAGCTTGATTACAACTCGCTAAGCTAAGCGAGTTGATTCCATCATGGCTACGTGCACGCTCTTGTGACAGAAGAGGATATGTCATCATCAGGCCAATCACAGATCAGCTGTCGAGCAATTTACGTCACAATTGAGAAATCATTCTTTAAACATATGAAGAATTAAAATCCATAACTCAGATTAAAAACAACACTGTTGCTTCAGTAAAAACAGGAAGGAATTAATGCAGGAATTAATGAGTGTTAATGATTAAAGGTATAGTGGAGGATGTTATTTTATGGCTTAAAATTCTGGGTGGATCATTGAGACTATTGGTCCAACTAATTGTCAATCATTCTGACGTAAGGCCGTCGTACGTGCTCGTCCCTAGCTAGTTTTTGCTTGCTGCACATGCGCACTTTCAAATGTTTATATGTCTCGTGAGCTACGGTTTTAGCCATTCATTGTAGCTCGCCGTTCTCACCGGGTGCAGATCTTTTTTTGGAAACAAAGCGTGTGTGAGCGACTTGTAAACAGAGCTGTGCACGAGGAAAACTGGTCTCGTGCACGCTCTCTCGCACGCGTTTAATAGACGTTCCCTCTTGGGAGCAGGTAGAGTGTTGTGCATGTGCATTTTTTCCAAAAGTGGAGAGGGCGTTTTTTGTTCTAAACTTTGGAAAAATCATCCTCGAAACCTTTAAATGAGTGAGATTATTAACGGAGAATAAACACGCTTTGATCAGTTTCACTTTTCCCTTGTCTGTGACTCTGATGCTGCGTTCATACAGATCAGCCTTCATCATAAGGTGGAATATATTTATATTTTATTTTATCTTACAGGTCTGAGGCTCTCAGTGTCACCACAGAATGCATGAATTAATTTATTTATTTATTGGTCTGAAAGCGTCCAACGCACACATTTATTATCAGGTCAGTCTATCAGATATAAATCTATATGTTTCCTATAGGATGTCATCAGTAAATGAAAGGATAAATATTCTCTCTCTGTCAGCGTCACACAGACGTGTTCACACAATGATCCTCCTTTTATTGGACAGGTCGTTTTCTAAGAGAGTTGATTGGTCAGGAGGCGGGGCTTTAGTACTCACTCAAATACAAAACCTGGTCCCAACCAGGCTAGTCGTTCAGTCTAAGTTACCATGATGATTAAGCTCCTTAAGACGTTAGCGAGCTTTGTAGCAGCACACACTGATTCAATCCTGGAAGTTAGCGTGAAAAGAGGAAATCTTGCTTTGTTGTAAAGACCCCAGGAGTCGGTTCTCATCCAGTTTGTTTGGAACTCCCTTTAGGTGCTGCTGGATTTCCTTTTATGTTCCACACAAAGCTGGCAGGTAGCAGGTACACATACTGTAAAGGTATGTTTCACTCAGTGTTGTTTGGGTCTGTTACGTTTATTTTGGTACATTTTTGTACAAAGGTAAGAAGGAAAGACTTTTCTTGAGCTCCTTCTTGGTCACAGTAGCAGCAAATTTAATTTATTACGGTAAGGTTCCAACGATGAAGAACAACGGTCATTTATCAGAAGTTTTATTGAATGTTTAAAAATTCACGCAGTACCTTTAATAAAGCATTGATATGGTTTGAATTACTTTAACCTTCTTTCTTTTTTATTGCAATAAAAATGATAAACACTATATTAAAAATCATTCCATAAAGTTCTATAAATAAAGATAATTGTTACATGAAATCATTTTTTTAAAAAAAGTCTGTTTTTTAATGATTAATAATAATAAATGTGATGGATGGTTGACTCAGGGGCTGTTGATGACCTGCTTCATCCACTCAGTGAGTCTGGTGATACGAGTGTAGACGCCGTAGTAATCTGGACGACCACAGCCTCGGCCCCAGCTCACCACTCCAGCCAGGAACCAACGTCCAGACGATTCCTGGCAAACCAAAGGACCCCCAGAGTCTCCCTGATGGATTATAATAATGATCAGCAGAGGTAACAGTAACAGATTACAACTACTCACTTTACTGTAACTGAGTTGTATTTATGGCTATTGGTTTTTGTTTTTCTAAATCAGTCATTTTACTTGTACTTAATTACGTCTTAAAAGAAGTAATTTGTTACATTTCTACAGCCAATCGTTACTGAGTAAATTATTATTTTTTTGTTTTAAAATGATCAACATACATTGTGAAACTACAACAAATTAAATGACCAGAAAACAATCAAATGGAGCGGAGCGGCCTTTGGATTTTTCTTGGAAAATTGCTACATTATAGGAATGCGGCGAATACAGCGATGCCTTCAATAGCCCAGAAAATACGATATCAAATAATATCAAAAACTGGCTGAGATGTCTTACATTTGAAACCTTAGTGTACTTTTTATTTATAAATGCATACTAGCCAGCACCGCTCCACAAACTTCCTTTTATTACTGGTATTTGATTTGTATTTAAACCATCAGAAATCTTATTTTTATATATGAATAGACAGTAAATATATCAATAAAAACTAATTATCAACAGATGTTTGACTTCAGCTCTCACTCCCTCCACGATCAGACGCCATCCTGCACACGGACCATGACGCCTCCGTCCTGTTATTAAAGCAATGAGAGTTTTCACTTTTCCTACATTATCTGAAGCTGGTTATGAACGTTGAGTTCACCGTGACGTTCATAAGTGGCTGTTACAGTGAACTCATTCTGCTGTACGGGGGGACTATCAGTAATATTCTGCCTCCTACTGATGCTGTCACTGGACACATGTGTGCGACTGACTGAAGGATCCACACATAAAGCTCACCTCCACATTGGCCACGCCCTCAACTTTAAAGGAAAAAAATGGCGTCCAATACGCCGGAAAATACGGTCGTAACTATTACTACTATTTGATTGAGCTACTTTTACTTGTACTTTTGTATTTTATGTATGCCTTGCTTGTACTACAGTACTTCTACTTGAGTAGGATATATCAGTTCTTTACACCTCAGGCTTGGATATTTTCTTCTTCTATGGTCCTAAACATGTAGATGTTTATTTATACCTGACAGGCATCTTTCTTTCCACTGCGATAACCGGCACAAAGCATTCTGGGAGTGACCAAGTCTCCATAGGAACGAACACATGCGTCCTCGCTGACCAGACGTACGTCCACCTTCTGAAGGGTGTTACTGGCTCTCCCTGAAAATCAGAAAATAAAATAAAAACAAATCTGTATGCAATGAAATTGCAAATGATTCCAAAATAAATGACTCAAAAAATATACAAAACGACAACAAACATACACAAAATTATTAAAAGAAATGTTCAAAACAAAACTCTTTTCCAGATATTATCAGTTTTCTAGATCAATGGTACCAATATCATTCATACTTTAAAGGCTTGGATAAAACTTTGATAAAGTTTGGTTCATAATAAACTGAGATGTGGATTTCTGACATTTTTAAAGCTGATCCAGAAACAATCTATTGATCTGGATTTCCCGCAAAAATGAATGGAATTTTCCATGACATAAAGTCTATCTTTGACTTTAAGTACTTTTGACTTAATCCTGTTTACAAAAAACAAAGAAATAAATAAACCCCAGTGAAAATATTACAAAATGACACCAATAACATAAAATCCAAAAACATACAAAACAACAACAAAAACACACAAAAAGAGATAAAAACCTACTAAAGACTCCAAAAATATACAAAAACAAACAAACCCTTTGTTGTTTACTGTGTTAACGATCAGATCATTATTCTGAATGTTGATCATGTGACCCTCGATCAGATACAATCACAGTTTTATGATCCTGCAGTGATAGAAGTCGCTCATCTCAGTTCGACCTTAATCAGTTAAATTGATTTGTGAGGAAACACCAACACATCATCGGGAAAAACATTATTATTTCAAAATCCATTTCCAATTTTGTCAATAAAGATGTTTGTATTTTTGTTGTACAGCTGTGTGTGTGTGTGTGTGTGTGTGTGTGTGTGTGTGTGTGTGTGTGTGTGTGTGTGTGTGTGCGTGCGTGATGAGATGACATCAGAAACACACTCATTTCTTTTACACTTCTCTGTCTACAAACATTCTGTGTGTTAAGGATGCACAACATGTACAGGAAGTTCCATGAACAAGAGGAATGGCCTTGTGCTTTTATTTTGAAAGGAATTGTTTACTGTAAGACCTGTGCACATGCCTCTGCGTACATCTGTGGAACCAAACAGTAGTTTAGTCCACTGTGCTTGTCGTCTTTCAGTCTCCAAGCGTCTTCTTCTCATTCTTCTTTATTTCTAGTATTCAAGCCGTCGAGAACGCGCACCAGCGTCATTTGACATCATGTCTGCAGAACTACGCGGGAAATTTGTGCCCAGGACAGAAGAACAAAATGTTTCACACCATAAGTAGAAATATGTGTGGACTCGTTCTCCATGGTTTAGAGTGCTTCATCAACCATTAGCATTTAAAAACTTAAAATGTATTTTTATTTTTTCACAAATCTTGCTCTATGCTCCTTTAAGCTCTAGTAGTAATCACATTTGGAGTACATGTGCTCAAGTTTGATTCATTAGTGCACTGGTGAAGTAAAAGGTGTTACTATCGGAACTAGTAAGACTTATATGCTAATGAGGGGGCGGGGAAAGCCAATTGAAGCTTGCCATTGGCATTCAATAGTATTCCAACCAATCAGAGCTGGATTTATCCCTCCTACTACATTTGCATTATGACTAAGAGTACGACTAGTGAATCTTTTTTTCCCCTTTGCTAGTACTACTAGTAGAATAAAACAGTCCTACTAGTCGTGATATTTTGAGTGTACTAGTAAACAAACATTTTGTTCCACTAGTAAAGATTTTTGGTGCACTAGTAAGTAAGTAATATTTATTTATATAGCACCTTTTACAGACAGGAGTCACAAAGTTAAACCATCTACTAGTTGGCAATTTTGTGTTACTAGTAGTACAGACTTGAAATATGTCTTTTTTTATTTTTTAATTAGCCTTTATTGTCATATACTGTACATACAGGGAGCAGTGGGCAGCCATGGTGTGACGCTCAGGGAGCAGTTGGAGGGTTGAAGGACTTGCTCAGGATCTCACAGTGTTGGCCCAGATGAGACTTGAACCGGTAACCCTCCTTAGCCACTAGGCCACCATTCCCCTAGTTAAAACTCAAACCTTTACTTGTCGTACTCGTAACTTAACATCAATTTTTAAAATATCAAACCAAAATTGAGTACATGTACTTAACTATGGCTGATATCACATTTATATTCACAGAGATATTCCACCAAGAGCAAGACTCTCTTGTTTATATTTGCTGTACAAAGTGATCTTGCGAAAGAACGTGATAATGTCAAAAAAAAAAAGAAAGAAGCTATTGTTGCGGCACGTTTTTGGCAGGCTTTTGTTGTGCTGGGTAGTGAAACACACAAATAGTTTTTATGTTTTTTATGAACGATTTTAACAACTTTTTTCTCATTAAAGACATAGCGACAAACATATGGGACGTTATCTTGTGTTAGTGGATATTTTTCTGGTGTTTTAGAGATGATGACATTAATGCGCGTATCACTCTGTAGTTAATGTCTCGAGCAGCGGCTGCTGTTGTCGGCTCAGCCCTGCCAGCGTACACACAGGGGGCTGTGATCCTAGCTGCCTGAGCAGCAGCCGCATTCAGACTGTGAAATGAATTCACCTTGAATAAGCTTCTCTTAGGATTACACGCGATTTATCCCGTCTGTTCTCGCTCTCCCTATGAAGCCAGTGTGTGTGTGGCAGACCCTCCACAGTCACATCTGCTGTAGTGAAAAAACTACACATTTCCGAAGATGAACTAAAAGCATTTACTGTATAACATTTTACCCTGTGTCTCTAACCACTGATATAATCTCAAAAATCACAAGGTTTTGACCTTTAGGTCCACAGTAAACATTTGTTGCTTCTTCTCTTTGTCCTAAAGCCTTATTTAGACACCACATGTCGGTTTCAGGTTTCTCTTCAGAACATACGTATATGTGTTCGCTTTCCTGTTTTCCTTGGAGCAGCATTTTGGCTTTGATGTTCTCTGACCTTACCATGGAGGGTCTAATTCGGACACTGATCTTCACTTTGTGTTGATAAAATGTTATGTTTATATCAAGGTGCCCGCAATTAATTCTTCACATCATCACATCAACATTTAGATAAAGAGAAACCCACCACAGTTTGAACGTAAATCAAATGAAAAGAGGTTACCAGGCAACAAGGAACAAAAGTGAAACTAAAAGAACGTCACATTGAGAATGGTTGTTCACACTCACCTTCTACTCACTAATCAACATTAATTCAAAATACGTAGTATTTTATGAAATAGTTACATTTATGCCAGACATAGGCCTACATAACGTTGTACACATACACATGTACAACCACACAAATCATTCTGAGGTGAATGTGGTTAAATCTAAATGTCTGTGATCTCTTTTTCTTGAAGGACAGAGTGTCTGTTTTCAGTCATTGTGAGTTTCCGTGAACGCTCAGATGAGTGGGTCCCTTTAAATGTTATCGCTGCAAGGAATTGTGGGTCAGCATTATGTGGTCTCCTTTGGTAAAGGATGCATCAGTGTTTCCTAGGCTAAAGGAGGTTATAAAGGAAGCATTAAGCCTCCTTTCCTTAGATTTTAGAGAATTGGAATGCTCCTTATCATGGTCGCCACTTAAACACTTCCAGGGTTTAAAGTAAAGTGGATAGGAAAGGAGATAGGGAAGAATAATCAGTATAAGTTTGGCTCCCAGAGTGGGAGCAGCTGAGAAACACTGGGTGAGTAGATGCTCATTGCTCACCTCCTTCTCTCATCGCCCCCCACCCAGTCACCCAGCACAGCAGACCTGCTTCCAGCTGGTGAGTGGGTGGAGGCAGGCAGGCAGGTCGGGCGTGTCCGGCCAGCAGGGCGGAGGCGGGCCGGTCCAGCTTCAGCAGAGCCAGGTCGTAGTCATTTGACTCCTGGTCGTAGTAGTGATGCAGAACGATGCGTCTGATTCGAGCCACTTCTTCAGTTGAGCTGCTGCGGCTTAGCAGGAGTTTCCCCAGATAAACCGTCCACACTGAGGGGGCGTACAGACTGCACGGAAACACATCCATTCATCACAGTCAGGGTGGGGGCGTATAAAGACATTTTTACCTTCCACGTGTACATGAGAAATACATTTAAGCAATAAGTGACAGATATCAGACCCTACAGGATCTTCACTTATAAATTCCTTTACTTATTGACTCATTTTTGGATGATTCTTCTTCGAGTTTTGTGGGATTGTTTGTGAGAAATTGCAGGATTTTTAGAAAAATACAGAGTTCTTCTTCCCACACATGATTAAAAATGGCTGCCGTCACGTGATAAAAACATAGAAAAGTTTTACAAAAACTGTAGTTTCATTGATTTGGCAGGACTGAGATTTCTACAACTGAATTGCTTGCTCATTTTTTATTGCTCCTGTGGGCCACATTGGGTGCTCTAAAGTAGTTGGACACATATCATGCAGGCAATAAACATTACACAGCACAGTTTTCATGCTTAAGGTTCAGCATGGCCATTCTAGCCCCCCCCCCATTATTATTAAAAATGTAAAATTACTGAACAATATGCAAAACACACAAAATTAGAGGGAATAAATATAAGTATTACAAAACAAAAAAATCACCTAAAAATATACAAAATGACTCCAATACATAAACGTTAATAATGTGGCCCTCAGATCATCACATGTTTGTGGCCCCGCTGTGATAACAGTTGTCCAGCTCTGGTCCGATCAGCTGCTCTATAATGTGTATGTGGTTACAGAAGCTGAGCTCAGCATTTTCACAGTTTGTTGAAAGCAGAAATATTAACTCGAGATGCTGAAAGCGTCTGATCGGAGTCAGCATAACTAATGAAATGACTTTCACTCACCGGTCATCATAGAAACAGTGTGCAGCAGACACCACCCACTGGCTGGAGATCAGGGCCCCCCCACACAGGTGGGAGCCTCGCACCTGAAGGCTGGCCTGCCATGGCCACTCCCCCTCAGAGGCGTCGCTGCCTCCAACAATACGACTGGAGAAGTGACGAAGGCCACAATCTACACACACACACACACACACACACACACACACACACACACACACACACACACACACACACACACACACACATTAAAGGTCCAGTATTATGCTATGCTATGCCGTCTCCATTTGTCCAGAACCCCAACAACGCAGTATTTGTGGTTTATTTTCCCAAACTCGCCTGTTTTTTGGAGTTTCAGCCTCTGAAAAGTCACTTTCACAACACTCCTAAAAACAGGCTGTTTTTGGGCCTTCGTGCATATGCACAAGTGGGCGTAAACACACACTGCTTCAGTGTGTATCACAGCAGCAGTAAATCATTAACAGTCTTTCTCCTCCTCTGACCACAGAAATAGTCCATTTTAGACAATAATCCATTGTTTTGTCCGACCGCTGCATCGCATTGGGTCACAAACACATCAAATCATCACATAAAGGTGATACAATGTAACGGATACTAAAAGTGAAACTGATTGTGAGGGCTCTTCTGTTAATCTTTATACTGGATTATCTATATACTGAACATAAAGATATTAACTGTAATATTAACCTGCCTTTGCTATGTTTGTTTAACCTGTGAGGTAGATTGAGAGGGAGGAGCTCACATTCTTATGTAGGGTAGGAGGAGCCAGGATTGTCAGGAGGAGTTGGACATTTTACATTAACAAAGTAATTAGTTACCGTTACAAATTACTTCTCCCAAAAAGGAATTGAGTTAGTAACACAGTTACTATGCTGTAAAAGTAATTAGTTACTCTGCAAAATAATTATGAAGTTATTTTTGTTTTTATCTTTTGTACTATCGTGTCAAACAGTGTTATTTTCATTGACTAAATATTTTCGTCACCCTAACCCTAACCCATCACAAATATATTTTTGTGGATGAAAACAAAAACTAAAGAAGTCATTGATTGAGACTAAAACTATGACTAAATTGATCATTATCGTCAATGAATAAAGGACGAGACAAAAATAGACAGAGACGTAAAATCAAATCAGAAGACGAGAGAGATGTAGCCTGGAATCTGTCCTAATCTTGTATTATTCATACATGCTCTCACCAGGCGTTTGAGTTCTGGTGGCTGAGCGGGGCGGGACAAACAAGAGTGTAGCTCTTTTTCCCTAAACGGAGCCAGCAGCTGAAAACAGCGTGTAGTACGGTACCAACTTACGTTTTTTTAAAACAGAGCAGAACGCAGCTGCGATGGTCTTCTCCCTGTCGGCCACCATGTTTGTTTTGATACTGCTTTGCGCTTTTTTCCTGTTCGGCTCTCATTGGCTTGATCAACTCTGCGTGAGCAGAGACTCCGCCCACCAACACTAACCCTGCTCACCCATGCACTCTCCACTGTCCTGCTGCTGCTGCTGGGCTGCCTGCTGCCTAGATGCCTGACACGGGACACTTCATTAAACCATTTTATTTTCCCAGTAATGATAACGGTGTTGTAACGATAAGAAGAGTAATTAAGATTACTCCATTACCGAAAAAGTAGCTCCATTGGTAGCACCGTTATACTTAAACGCTGTTATTCCCAACACCGGTCAGGAGGAGGAGTTTCCACGTTGTGACGTCATAACGCGAGAAAAATCCAACTCGCCCATTTGAAGTCGACTTTTTACAAAACGTGGAATAACAAGGGAGTTAGGAAACAGATCTTTGACCCTCTGAATGAGGCTAGATGAATATATATCACTGTAGCAAAACCATTAGAAAGATAATTTTTCATAATATTGCCCCATTAACTGCTCAGAGTTAACAGATGAAGAACAGAAAAGTCAGAATAAGTGGAAGTTTGATGTAATCACCACATTGCGTCTCATCGGACTCATCCGGGCAGTCGGTAACAAAGTCACACTCTGGGTTTGGCTTCTTCAGACACGTGCCGTCAGCACACACATACGTCATGTCTGTACACTGCACACCTGAACACAACACACACAAATACACAGCTGCATGAAAACTCATCTTTTTTAAATCTCATAGCTTAAAAAAAATACATTATTTATGTTGAAAAGCAAACACGAGGTTACAATGTTTACACTCGATATGCTTGAAACTGGTGGAAACTGGAAGTGACGAAGAAGCCGAGGGTTTAACAACAACCCAATTTATTTCCTTCCTACCATTGGTTTGACTTTTTTTTTAGAAAAAAATCAACTTATTTTCGTTCTCGACTAAGTGATTTCAAAATAAGAGTGATGAAACTTTGTCATCATAAAGTTTTTTGCAAACAGAAACAGTGTGACTCTGTAAACATTCTACACAGGACAAAAACAGTTGCTCTCAGAACGCAAGCTTTACAGCACTGCCCCACTCCCAACTCACAGCTTCCTGGGGGGGACGGGGGGCCCCTCGCCCCTGGCGCAACTGTCAATCAGAGCAGTTTGTCCTCAGTACGCCCCGACTGCGTGGCGCTGCCCAAAGTGGGGACCGGCCCACGACAGTTGGCGCAAGGGGTCGGTAGCGATGTCGGCCACCCACCCGACTCATCTTGAAGCCTGGCCCCACCAGCCAGGACTCTACCCAGGGACCAGGCAACCTCCCCAGGGACGAGGCACCCTCCCCGGCCCAGGGGGACCAGACTCCTCCTCATGCTCCTGATGCTCGTCCTCCATATCGGTCACTATCCTCGTCCCCTTCGGCTCGCTGGAATGTCACGTGACCAAACAGGCTGAGCACTTACACCCCTCCCAGAAATAAACACACATGGACAGATGTTCTGAGCCGTGATGAATGTGATAAAACAGACTCCAGAGAACAGACCCACTGGTCTATTTAAATCACAAACCACAGCCTTTCATGTGGTTATATAATAGCATATTCTCATATTAGATACATCTTACAGCATTAATTTATTCATTCTTTTCTGCAGCAATAGTATTGTTTTTTGGTCTGAATTATGGATTTTAATTCCATATATTTTTTAAGAATTATTCCTCAGTTGTGATGTAAGTTCCTCTACACAGTTTCTCTGTGTTTGTGATTGGTCAGACACTGTAATCTCCTCCCATTTCATGTGAGCATGCTAATAGCCAGGCTGAAATCACCCGGGGTAGTGAATGTGTTGATAACCTGCTTCATAGTACAGCTGCTCTGTGATGGAGAAAGTTTGGTTAGGTGAAGCTAACGGAGAGCTATCAGGATATACTGATCCATCCTTGTATTACAGGCCCTTTGGACCCTTTGGACCCTTTGGACCCTTTGGACCCGAACGACAAAGAACAGAAAAACTGTGAATACTCAAGTCACACATGGGGAATAATTCTTTAAAAATATGGAGAATTCAAATCCATAATTCAGACCAAAAAGAACGCTGTTGCTGCAGAAAAAGTAGGAAGAAAGGAACGCCCGACGCACACAGGCTTTATCAGCTGACTAATAAAAATCTATATGTTTCCTATTGGATGTCATCGGTAAATGAAAGGATTGATCAATGTCTAAATATTCTCTCTCCTGTCACATCAGATCCCCACAGTGACGTGTTCACACAGTGATCCTCCTTTTATTGAACTGGTCATAATCTAAGAGAACTGATTGGTCAGGAGGCGGGACTTAAGTACTCACTCATGTCCTATCCACATCTTAACCTACTTCCGACCAGGTTTGTTGTTCAGCCTAAGTTACCATGGTGATTTAGCTCCGCAAGACGTTAGCCAGCATTGTAGTACAGCACATACCGAATAAACCCTGGAAGTTTGGGTGATAAGTACAGGTCCTTTGTGTTATCTTGTGTGTTTTTGCTGTCATTTTGTGTATATTTTTATTTATTTAAATAATTTTGTGTTCACTTTGAGGGCCACACAAACAGCAGCCTGGCCCCTGGGCCACCAGTTGCTCATGCCTGCCTCATAATATGACATTGACCTGGGATTTTCAAATCCTGGGCTGCCCCTTTTCTCTAATTCAGACTTCAGGTTTAGAAAAATGTAAATGCAGGTGGGCTGGGCAGGACCCTGAATAACCCCATCACATGTTCAGAAAGCAAACTGTGTATTTGTTAAAACTGTCCAAAGAGCAGGAAACGATCTGCCATGTGAGAGCAGGACAGGAAATGACAACTGATTATATAACGAGGTTCATGATAATTAGACAAAAGCCTGCACATTATTTTACAGTACAATTCAGACTTTAAACTTGTGTTATTTTAGGCCATGTGAGCGAGTGTGTTACCGTTGGTACAGTTGATCTCATCTGAAGCTTCAGGGCAGTCAGGGTGTTGGTCACACACTTTGTAGTAGTCCACACACTGACTGTCCTCTGGACACCTGTACTGTGCCACACACACTGACACACGCACACATGGAAATAATGAGTTAGAGTTTCCACGCTAATCCATCTGAGGGAACAATATGGTAGTGGTATTTCTCCTATATTTAAATAATGATATTTTTTAGGCTGGGCTGATGAGACGCTCGGAGCCTCCCATCATATTCATTCATAGAGTATTCATACCAAACTACATTCTGATCTAACGAGAACTAACGGAGGAGTAATCATTTGACAAATGGGGCCCTCTGGCGTCCCCTTGACACGGCCTAAAAAGAGGAAACAGGTGGTATATAATGGCAAACCAATGGGGCAAAAATGTGGAACAAAAGAAAGCAAAATGTAGGGAAACAAGTGTTGTTTATTGGGCAAAAGGTTGATGAAAAGTGTCCAAAAATGTAAAAAATGTATTTTCCCCAAAAGCATCTGTATAAAATAAAAGGTTTGTCAAAATGTACAATTATTATTACTTTTTAAATAAAATAACACCAATGAATTCAATTTAAATTTAGAAAAAATGATCATGCTCTAATTTAGCAACATTTATGAACTCTAAAACTGAGAAAATAACCAGCATTCAATGCTGTTTAGGCCGTGGTGCTTTAGGTTTAATCTGATTGGTCGGCTATGATGTGATGCATTTGATTGTTGTCTGGTTATTTCAATTCTTGTAGTTTCACAATTTCTGTTGATCATTTTAAAACAAAAACATTATAATTTACTCTGTAACGGTTGAGTGTAGAAATGTAACAAATTACTTTACTTTTTTAAAAACATACTTAAGTGCAAGTAAAATTACTGATTTAGAAATGTATCAGTATTCAAAAAAGTACTTATGCTTTAAAAGGTATTGCTTATTTAGATGAAAAGTAACAAAAAATGGTTAAAGAATGGACAAAATTTGGTCAAAAAGATAAATGGACAAAAATTAGGAAAAAGGAAGCTAAACAAAAAAGGGACAAAGAAAAGATAAAACAGAGTTAAAAAGTTTCCCCCTTTTATGGTTTTTTGAGGGAAAAATAATGAACATTAAGACATAAAGAACCACATGTTGAGAATCACTGACTTTATCATGGTCTGTGACATTAAGTGGAATAAATAAGAAGAGATCAATACCACAGTTCCTCTCATCGAGCCCATTGGGACAGTCCTTGATCCCATCACAGACTGGAACACACAGACCATTGAGCGTGCACAGGAACTGGCCTGGACAAGCTGTTGAAAACACACACACACACACACACACACACACACACACACACACACACACACACACACACACACACCAGAATGATTGAAGTCTTCTCATAGTAAATCCTGCATCTGTAACTCACGGTCCGTTAGGTTAAAGACACTGTAGTGCAGCTGAAGGCCCGGCCCGGTCAGAGACACCTCAGAGGTCAGGACCACCGTGGCTGTAGACGTGAGCAGGTAGAGGCGTTCACTGTAGGACTGCAGACTCCTGATCCCACACAGTCTGTGCACAGGAACGGAACCAGGATCAAAATGACTCCAAGGAACATAAAAAACTTTGAACAAAATAAACAAAAGAGCAACGAAAATATACAGTGACAATAAAAAGCTTCAAATTGTTTTCAGTTACAATAAAATATACAAGAAGAATAACAAAAACACCAACAGACTACAAACTACACATGAAAAAGTACAAGTTAAAAGCAAAAATACATAGAATGACTCCAAACATACCCAAAATGACTGATAACACACACAAAAGCAACAAAAACACACAGAATGACAAAAAAGACAAATGACGACAACAAATACACACAGTATTAAAATAATATACAAAATTACACAACATGATTCATAACACACAGAATGACACAGAATATCAACAAAAACACACAAACCCTGTGTGGTTTCCTGTGTTAATGTTGATAATGTGGCCCTCAGATCAGATACAATCACATTTCTGTGGCCCCGCTGTGATAAAAGTTGTCTCTAAATGTCTTTACAGAAATTTTAACTTCCACTAAACAAAACAAAACTGCTTCAGAATAAAAACCAACATAAGTGCAAATAGTTTAAACTCAAATCTTTTGTGAATATAAATGTGGTTCAGCACTCAAGGAGAAGATGCTTCTAGCTTAGATATGAATCTTAATATTTCTTTTGTTGGGTACCTTTAAAACCTTTACAACTTTTATTACAGCATTTAGGGGTCAATTTTAATTGCAATTTTCCTTTAATTATTCCACAGAATTCCCCCAAATTGAATAAAAATTGGTCACAAAATCAAGAATAGTGAAGAAAGAAAGTGAAGATTCTGCAGGGACTAATATCTGTTTGCTGGTTATTGTCTGAGCCTTTACATACTTTATTTTTCACTAAAAGATGGAAATGTAAACTAAGGCACAGTATTGTTGAAATTACTCATTTTCTGAGGGCCACCAGAGATCAAACTGATGCATATTGGGGCCCCTTCCACTAAAATAAGTTTGACAGCCCTGCTCTGTTACTTTTTTGTACTCGTGCTAATGTTAAGCTAGCACTAGCTGTGTTTCCATTACAGATTTTTGCAAAATAAAAGCGATATTTCTAAATGTCGACAAAGTATATTTGCACTTTAAACGTGTTTCCATTGAAGGTTGTTCTGGGCAGGAACCTCATAACTCTGGTGAAATCTCATCAAGCGAAACTTCGCTGCAGGAAAACGGACGCTCAGAACCTCCTTATAACACTCCGTATGACTTTGTTGTTTCACGTTTAATGTGGCAGTAATCATTTTAAAGTCTAATGCTCCTTTTCTGTCCTCCCGTAAGTGGTCATGTGACCAGGTACATCATGTCCTGTGACGTGTATTTGTGGAAAAAGTGTTTCCATGGAGTTTTTCCGACACATTTCATTATCGAAATGTCTGAAATTCCTCCTCATGAAAGCGTAAAAATGTTTTAGCGATATTTGAGTGTTTTTTCGAAATTCCAGGAATTTCCATCACCAGTTTTTATTGCACTATTGAGATTTTGCGCATTTCGAAGGGTGATGGAAGCAGTAAGTAAACTTTCTCATTCCATCCCTCGTTGTTGGTGATATGTGATTACAGTCTCTCCTGGTCAGTTCTGGTCACACTGCCCTAAGCAGGCCAGATACTATCGTATTGATAGCATTTACCAAGGCCTCTTCTCAGAGGCTCCGTCACTGTTATGCTTAGCGCTATCAGTAGCATACAAAACCCTAAGAGCACAGAACAGTTACAGATTCATTGGACACACACACTGAAACCTCTGAGTCTGAATTTAGTTCTGCCTAAAAACCCTTTGACCAAATAAATCCTGTGTCCGCATCTGACCAGCAACCCTACAACGTGACTCTGTCTCATTCCATTCAAAACCAGCACAACAGTTAGTGCTGCGTTTACACAGCAGCTAGCTTATATCTTACCTGGAGAAAAGTCAACTCTCTCAGTGAGGTTAAAGAGAGTTAAACGATTAAACCTGTGTCTGCTGTACCTGCGGTTCTGGATGATCCACTGACCCTGGGTGCAGGCCTGGTTGTAGCTGGCTCTGCTCAGCTCGTAGCCCTCAAACTCCAGGGACAAACCCATCTGTGCTTCAGGCATCTGGAAGCACCAACAGAAGCAGAGTCTGAGGTTGGTTTCAGATTTAACATCACGATCGATGTCCAATCACACAAATGAGGAATCATAACATAAATGTGTTGCAATAACAACTGAATTTGTCTTATATTAATATAATCATACGCAGAGTTTGCGGATGGGTCAAAAGTTTTCATTACTGTTTTTCCAAATTCATTTGAAAAAATACAATTCTTGATTCTATTATATTACTGTTATTTATAATGCTGCATTCACACCGATTGTATCTTCTGCGGCTCCGAACGCATCTGCCGCATGGAATGTTCCGCATGTGTCGCAGGATCAAAAATGTCCCCATTCGCTTCATATGCATGTCTGAAGCGAAGCACCGCCCACCAGTGACACATACAACTGGGTGAGTTTCACTGCCTGCTGAAGCGAGGAGCTGTGCTCCTTTTTCTCCTCTTATAAATATAAACCATCAGTGAAAAACGCTGTTGTGATTAGCAGCTAATGCTATCCTAGCTCAGTGCTACAGAGAAAACTTTTACCTGCTACTACCACCTCCTCGCTGATTCTCCTCCACGCCAAATCCTTCCTAGTCCGGTCCTGGTTATAAAGGGCGTGTCCTACAGCTCCAGGTGGTCACACACAGCTTCTACTCCATGGTTGAATGGGTGAACAGACCGGTGTCCGTGTTGACGGCCTGACGTTGTCGTCAACAAAGACTCTCATTGGCTTTTGTCATGTGAAGCAGTCACAGGAGTTTAATATTTTCAACTCTTGCGAATGTGCGGATAAGCATAAAATCGAGAGCGCGCTCGCACGGCCAACGCTCTTGAAGTGCGGATCGGACCGCACCGTCACACAGGAAAGATTTCACATCTGGGACGCATCTATCTGTTGATTTTGTATGTAATCTGGACATACGGACATTTCGTGACGCATCCGGTGTGAACGCAGCATTAGTCACAGATGTTAGTTCTACCTCAGGTGTGTTGTATAAGTTTTCAGTGAAATGATCCCAAACTTTTGAGACTTTAGGTTGGTTCTTAATCCGTGTATCATTCGTTGATTTGTTTTTCATTATGTAACAAAAACATGAAAAATGAAAAAAACACTCATTATTTGATATTTGTTTCCAAAACCAAAATGAAAAAACGGAAAATGCGTTGTTTTTCGAATTCAAGCTCTCTTGCTTCTGTACGAAAAGCAAAAAACAGAAAACTAACACCTTTATCCGTTTTCTCTATCACCGATTTGCCAAAATACGTGACCCAGAAGTGAAGCGTTACACATTCCGAGATATCTTTAGCTCTGCAACACTTAGGAGTCTCTAAATCCTCTGAAATGTCCGTGAGGAGGTTCTGTGTCCAACACCAGCTACAGTGAAAAGGACACGTTTCTGATGTACAGTTGGAATGCGATCTTGTCATGCCGCTGTAGGTATTACCACTCACTCCTTCCCTCTGTCCACATCCACCACCATTATAGCTAAGCTTCACACTTTGTCACCAGACTGGCTTGATTACACAACATAATAATCACAATATGTTGTACTACAACTTCACATCTCACTCACTTTTTAATAATCTATTCTTCCCCACCCTTGAGTCTCTCCTCCCTGTTCCCTTCCCCCTCCCCCTCCCCCTCCACCTAGGTGGAACACTGCTCTCCCTTTTTATATCCTCCCTATAAAAAAAGATTTCTTACCCTTCCTTAGGGAGGGCTGGTGATGGTCACAATTAAGCAATAAAATGAATTAATTTATTTTATTGCAATAACAAAACATGCATTGTTGTCTCATAATGATTGCACTTCTTGTAGTGTTGACCTTTGACAGCATGTGCAGACAAAGAAAAACAAGACATTTTCCATTTTTTCATTTTGGATTTGGAAACAAATATCAAATAATGAGTATTTTTTTTTGTTTTTTATGCTTTTGTTACATAATGAAAAACAAATGAATGAATGATACACGGATTGTTCTTCATTCTACAATTGACTTCTGTGAAAAATTACAGATCATTTTTGTGCGACATAGTGCAGAGTTTTTGGAGCGATGTTAAAAGTTGGTTTCTATCTAAAGGGATTCAACTCAATATGTATCAGATGGGACATTTTGCTTGTTTGTTAATGAAGATGATTGATTTTGGCAAGAATAATATTATTTTGTTAGGTAAATATTATATTCATTAATGTTGTTTCTTTGAATCTAAATTTAATTTTATGCAATAGAGGAACTTTTGCCAGTATTTTATTTTTTCTTCATGGCAGAAATGCCTTCTTTTAAGAAAAAACTTGATTTATTTTAATTGCCAGATTTGTTGTTTGATTGTAAGTACATTGTTAAGCCCCTTAGTTCTTTTTGTTTTGTCCTTTATGTCTTTTGACCTTGTCTATAATCTGCATTAATTCTTTTTCTCAATATAAACAGTGAAACGACACTGTATCCAGTTCATGTGCAGTATATGGTACTGCAGCAAAAATGAAGCAGAAAGATTTTATCATGAATTTACAACATTAAACAAAGTGTCAATGCAAGTTTTTATCAGTTATGTTACTAAGCATTTTTACATTATTGTACTGTATATGTTACACACATTGTGATTAGTGCAAATCTCATGACGGTCTATATATTTAATCTCAAACTCCGCCAATAGCCAATAGAAAGAAAGAACCACTCCCTCTGTTCCAATGAAATGGTGCTGAATGTGCAGAGGAGGGGCTTACGATGAAGCTCCAGGAGCAGTTGGTGTTTGGGGGATAGTAGCTGGGAAAGAAAGGAGTCTTTAATGTTCCCTGGACTCCAGGCAGTGCATTTAGATGGACTGTGGCGTTGCATTCTGGGTAGGACAGAGACAGAGGACAATAGCAGGAACCGGCTATCAATGTACCAATGATACTTTGATTTAAAATGTCTTTAGTCCCAGCCTACTATAACACACACACACACACACACACACACGCACACACACACACACACACACACACACACACACACACACACACACACACACACACACACACACACACACACACACACGCACACACACACACACACACACACACAGATTATCATCCTGAATCAATGTAGAGTTGCTCATACTTTGCATGTTTTGGACAATAAAAAATATGGAGTAAAATCATAAATGCTTTCATTTAATTAATAACATCTGATATTACCGTCAGAATTCTGAGATTAAAGTCTGATTCTGGGTTTAAAGTTGAGTTTTAAGTAAGAATTCTGAGAAGAAAATGAGAATACTGAGAATTCTAAGATTAAAGTCAGAACTCTGAGTTTAATGTCAGAGTTCTGAGGAAAAAAAGTCATTATTTTGGTGGAAAAAAAGTCAGAATTTAAAGTCAAAATTCAGGGAAAAAAGTCAGAATTATCACATTAAAATCAAAATTCTGAGTTTAAAGTCAAAATTCTAAGTTCAAAGACAGAATTCTGAGGAAAAAAGTCAATATTTTGAAAAAAAGTCAGAATTCTGTGATTAAAGTCAGAATTCTGAGAAGAAAAAGGTCAAGATTCTGAGTTGAATGTCAGAATTTTTAGATTAAAATCAGAATTCCGAGTTTAATGTCAACATTTTTGAGTTTAAAGTCAGAATTTTTAAACTAAAGTCAGAATTTTGAAACTAAAGGCAGAATTATGAGTTTAAAGTCAGAATTCTGAGGAAAAAAATTCGAATTCTGAGTTTGAATTCAGAATTCTGAGAAATAAGTTGGAACATTAATTAAGAAATTTTGGATCTTGTTTTGTGTTTATTTCGGTGGCCCTAATCCTCATAATATCAGAACAACTGTTATATTGCATTATTTGGATTGTTTATTGCTCTCCCATCAGCTTTAAACATACAGTATATAGTTATTATTGTATGTTTTTTCAGCTCCAGGGTCATAGATGGTCTCCTTACCTTGGTGGTCCCAGGCTTGTGCAGACAAAGAGAACGGGTCTTTGTAATTATACAGTCCCTGTTTCCAGATCACCGTCATCCACTCGCCTGATGACAGCACACGCACCACGTGCTCGTGTCTGCTGCAGCCGTACACGCTGCAAACACACGACACCACAACTAAAATATACATTCACATGTACAACGCAAATTTCAATGTAAAATATAAATATTTCTGCCCAATTTTTTTTTTTCATTTTTTTTGTACCATGTCAGCATAAATGGCATGGTGCACGTTCATGTGCAGTGGAAATAAAAGTCAGAGCGACTGACTGACTGACTGACTGACTGACTGACTGACTGACTGAATCAATGACTGACTGACTGACTGACTGACTGACTGAATCAATGACTGACTGACTGACTGACCGACTGAATCAATGACTGACTGACTGACTGACTGACTGACTGACTGAATCAATGACTGACTGACTGACTGACCGACTGAATCAATGACTGACTGACTGACTGACTGACTGAATCAATGACTGACTGACTAACTGACTGACTGACTGAATGACTGACTGAATCAATGACTGACTGACTGACTGACTGACTGACTGACTGACTGACTGAATCAATGACTGACTGACTGACTGACTGACTGAATCAATGACTGACTGACTGACTGACTGACTGACTGAATCAATGACTGACTGACTGACTGACTGACTGAATCAATGACTGACTGACTGACTGACTGACTGACTGACTGAATCAATGACTGACTGACTGACTGACTGACCGAATCAATGACTGACTGACTGACTGACTGACTGACTGACTGACTGACTGAATCAATGACTGACTGACTGACTGACTGACTGACTCGAGCTGTGGATCGTTTATTGTGACCAAGTAGAATATCAACATGTGCTCATTTCATCCATAAAACTCACATAAACACATTTAATGCCAGAATGTGGAGACCCTCCATTGTGCTACTGACAAAACTTCTGGTTAACTTCAAAACAAGAGCCCTATACAAAAGAGTTTAAGAGATGCTTTTATTTTGAAAAAGGGATGTTGGATTTTTAGCTCAAAGTCGGTCCGAGGACCATTTTACATTCCGCTCGCAATGCATCATGGGACAGTTGAGTATGACTAGTGTGCCCACAGTGCATACTTCAAAAATGTCCCCATACATCCTGGTATTTCTCACATACTCAATATTTTCATACTATTTAATGTGAACACGCTACATACTCATTTTGAAGTATGAGTTCTACGTTAATATGACATTTCAAACACAATGCAACCCTCACTGGAAACCAGCCTGACTTACTGCCTGCAAGGTGGACCAAACTCTGACTCGGATCGTACAGGGAACGGATCCGTTAATTAGTTTATATTTAGATTTTCATTTACCTATAATAACCCTGGTACTGTTATTGAAACAGTGATTAATTGTTACGTTTGTGACGTGTTCAGCGTCTTACGATGTAATGAGATGATCGTCAGAGGGCGTGAGGGAGTCGTACACCACCAGTCGGTCCCTGCACTCCGGGAGAAGCCACTCTATGTGGAGCTCCAGCTGGGAGCCCGGGGCCGCCTGGAGGTGCCACATGCAGGAGGAGCGCTGGGTGTCGGGCCCTCGGAGGCTCACGGGGCCACTGGGTGCCACCCTCTGGTAGCGGTAACAGTCTAAGATGAATTCACATGAGGTCAGGGCTTTGTCAAATGCATCAAATTATCCTGGATCATCATAATCTACTGCACTGAGCAGCCATAGCATTAGGATACTTTTTATTAAAACAGATATGGACTCTACTGCTCATCTAAAGGTGTGCTGTGGTAACTGGAGGCAACAATTCAGCTGTGGATCTTTTAAGTGCTGTCGAGGTCAGACATTAGCGACTGGCTCTGTCTAATTTTTGAAAACCTCACAACCTCAGCCAAGCCCCAGATACTGTCAGCCCGGGTTGGGGTCAATTATAATTGTAATTGCGTGATTTTTAATTAATTACAATTGTGACATAATTTAATTTAATTAAAAATATATATATTGCTGTTTTAATCGTAATTGAATTGTAATTGAGTTCAAATAACTGACTTTGTAATTGTAATTTGCATAGAACTTAAATAAAATACATCTAGGGGTTATACTGACTCACAACAAAAATACCAATATGTTTATGGATACTGACCCCTTCTGTTTAACCTTTACATGCTTCCTTTAGGACAAATTTTACAGAACTGTAAGGTTGATTATCAGAGCTATGCAGATGACACACAACTATATCTATCACTGAACCCAGATGACTATGGTCCCATTGAGGTGTTGTGTGACTGTTTAGAAAAAGTAAACTGCTGGATGAGTGAAAACTTCCTTCAACTAAACCATGACAAGATGGAGGTGATTGTCTTTGGTAACAAGGAAAAGAGGACTGCTGTCAGCGAGTATCTGAGTCTGGATCTTTAAAAGCTAAAGACCAAGTCAAAAACCTTGGTGTTCTGATTGACTCAGATCTTACATTCAGCAGTCAGATCAAATCTATCACAAAAACATCTTCTACCACCTAAAGAACATCTCCAGAGTGAAAGGTTTAATGACTCAGAAAGATCAGGAGAAACTGGTCCATGTTTTTATCTCCAGCAGACTGGACTATTGTAATGGTCTTCTGACAGGAATCCCCCAAAAGAGCATCAAACAGCTACAGCTGGTTCAGAACGCTGCAGCTCGGGTCTGAACCAGAACAAAGAGATCAGAACACATTACTCCAGTTTTAAAGTCTTTACACTGGCTCCCAGTCAGCCTCAGAATAGACTTTAAAGTTCTGCTGCTGGTGTATAAATCTGTGAATGGGTTTGGTCCAGAATACATCAGTGACATGTTAGTCAGGTATGAACCCAGCAGGTCTCTCAGATCTATGGACACAGGTCAGATAGTGGAGCCCAGAGTTCACAGTAAACATGGTGATGCTGCTTTTAGTTGTTATGCTGCAAAGAAGTGGAACAAACTGCCAGCGGAGCTGAAGTCAGCATCACATGTGAACATTTTTAAATCAAAGTTAAAGGAACTTTTTTCTCTACTGCGTATGATTGAGAGAGAGATTTTTTGTCATGTTGTTGATGTAATGATGATTTTACTGATGATTTTAATTGATTTTACTGATGATTTAAATGTTCTTATTGATTTAAATGTTCTTATTGATTTTAAACAATTGAATGTTTTATCATGTAAAGCACATTGAGTTGCCTTGAGTATGAAATGCGCTATATAAATAAATTTGCCTTGCCTTGCCTTGAAGCCAAACAACAAAACCAAGAGATGAGAAATAAATTGGATGATATATAATATTTTTTTAGTGTATTTTACAGCTGATCATCAGAGATGCTAACAGAAAGCTAACTCAAGTTAAGTTTTATGAGGTTGTTTATTAAAGGCTCAGTAATTGTGATTAATTGTAATTTAACTTTATAGCAATTGAGAATTTAATTGTAATTTACTTTGAGGGGAAAAATTATCCTTGTAATTGTAGTTGGTCACCATAATCGTAAATGAGTTGTAATTGAACATTGATAATTGAAGACGTAGTTGTAATTTACCCCAACCCTGGTGTCAGTTACTGTATATGGACCAATGATCCTGATCATTTACATTTCTACCCTTATTAATAACCATACATTAGGTCACAATGTATGGACACTCCCATTTTTTTTGTTGGAAAATCATCATAAAATGCACAAATCTGATTTGATCTGGATGAAACTCAGTAGGATAATTGAGGAACCAACCCAATTTCATAAAGAATGTTGAATTATGAACCAATATATTAATTTAAAAAATGTTGTCAATCATAAGATAGAAGGATTTTTCCATTTTAAAAATGATCTATAGAATAAGTATGTTGATCTGGATTCCCTCCAAAGTTTGATGACGTCTTTAATTGCCTAAGGTCTGACTGTCTTTGGTTAAAATCTGTTAACTTTTGTTGATGCTACAAACAAACAAATAAGAAAATATGACTTGGTGGATGAAACAACAGAAAAATGAACAAAATGAAAACAACAATAAGCAAAATCCCTCCAAAAACACACAAAAAATATACACATTTTGTAAAAATGTACAAAACTGTTGCACATTTGGTTGATTTGTTGTAAATCTGCAAAATTTTAACTCTTCCACTTTTTGGAGAAATGGCCTTTTTTTGCAGCTGAGACAATTTGACATGAATTCTCATATTTTGACCCCTGGATCAGATACAGTCACACTTTTCTGGCCCTCACTGTGACAAAAGTTGCCCATTTCTGATTCTTTTCTGGCTCAAAAAAGGTTGAAAAACACTGTTCTAAGGCATAGGTGTCATAGGTTAATGTAGTGCAGCCGGCCTTAAAGATAGAATAAAGTTTAAAAAATGAGATCGATTTAATTCTCCTTATGTCTGCCCATATTTACAGCTACTAGCACAATGAGGACAGAACAAAAGGCCGTTCAGTGTTCAGCGTGTGTTCAATGTAGAAAACGACGATCATATCCTTCAAACATGCATAATTATACATGAATTGAGGTCATTGACACTTAGACTAAGAGATTTAGTACGATTTTATTACCAATAATTATACAGAGTAGGATAGAAACTTTTGGACACATCTTGATACAACTGATGTTGTTTATTGAATCATAAATGATGCACAAGGCTGACTTTGGCAAGAAAATTCAGGTTCGTGTTTGGTGAAAGCAGACTCGTCTTGTGAAGCACAACAAATTAATTTTCTGTAAAGTTTTTATGGTCATAATTAGGATTTTGTTAAATCTGAACAGTGTCCATAAAGGTTTTCCCATTACTCTATACCATATGCATGCAAATCAATTGGAATAGAAGATTATTGTGAATTGAAAATTGTTTTGGAAACAAAAACAAAAGTAATACCAAATGAGGATCTCAAAAGTTCTACCACTTTCTGTTCAGTTTCTGTGGAAAACACATCACAGACAAGAATAAATACTTCCTGTTTCTATTGTTAGCACACACTACATATATCTATGCTTTCCATATGTATCTGCTTGGGACTCACCCATGACAACCAGTGTTGGAAGGTGGAGTAAATACCCTCCGATCATAGCCGTCTCCATCTCCTTTGATTCTCTCCATCTGTTCAGGCTGATCATCAGACTCTTTGTGACCTGCTCTGAGGTCACCCTACCAACATGGCTGCTGGGTATGGACAGGATCATCCACAAGTGAGCCACAACGCTGCCCTCCCTGCAGAGGAAAGTGATCACGTTTACAAAAAGCCCTGGAAAGAGCTGCAAGTCAATAACATGTCTTTATACCAGCAGGTCCATCCAAGATAGTCTAATACTCAGTAGTACGGTGTAATAATATGTAAATTAAAACTCCAAGCATTGATAACAGGCCCTCGCACCTGCCCTGCCCATCGAGCCATGAGGCGACTCTTTCCTACCGTCGCATCCAAGTCAAACTTCATTCCGTACGGCACAAGATCTGGTTGCGGATTGGGGCAGATCGATAAGTAAGCAAATATATAATATATTACTCTTTCAGGGGTTAAAATGACGATCTCACAAGAGTTTAAGGTTCGCCACTCCCACACTGTGTGAGATATGGAAATACTTTCAAGACCTATTGATTTCTCATTGGTCCTTTAGTGATGTGCACAAGAAGCTAAAATGTGAGTCCAGTAAATTGGATTAAAAATTAATTTTGATTAGAAATAGCAGGTATTAGAACATGGCTTCAAGAGACTTTTTTGTCCATCTTAATAGATTCTGTATGTCAGTAAATTGTGGAATGTTTAGAGCAAATGTGTGCGAGGGGCTGCTAATTAAAAGTTTATGGGGGCACTACAAAGCCAGTTTTGAAAAAAGTAATTACATGACAGGTTTTGTCACTTGCAAAAATGTCTAACTACTCTAATTGAGACATTCTGTTTTTTGGCGAATAGCGCTCTGCCACAGGAAGTGCATTCCATAAAAACTTGCCATCTTCCTGACAAATAATTATCCACTTGTCCAGAGCATTTCTGAGCACATTTGGGAAGTATGTGTCGAAAAAAGACCAACACAATGAGTAGTAGAATGAAAAAAGTACTTTTCTATCACCACCAGGGGGCAGTAAGGGTTGGTTATTGATGTCATTATTATGTATTTATTCATCCATTATTATTACTATTATCATTATTGCTGTTGTTCATGTTGCCCTACATAATTTTCCCTTTGACAAACACTCCCTTGTGTAAAGAACAGTTATATTTCATAGTATTTCGTGAGATGTCTCACTATGGGATGGATCCTCCATCTGCAACCCTCTGAAGCATTTATATCAATATGCCAATCCTGATTGGCTGGTGAAACGTGTCCGTCCACCAGGGACACTCCCAACTCCAGTAAAAGGAGGAGGCGGACAGACACCCTCCATTCAAACACTTCTTCTTTCTCTCAGCATATCTCACGTTTTTTATCTCCAGCTAAATTGTTGACGGACGCTGGTTAGTATATACGCATTGCTTGGACCACACCAGGTTGAGAAGAAGTGCTGTCCTCGGTTCATCACCGGTAGGTATTGAACCACCGAGCCTAAGCTCCGGCTGACGGCGCTCTCCCAATGCTGACGGTCCGTCCGTGGTGTGATCATCATCATCTGGTGATGGTCACGCCGGGTGTGCCAGGGGTGTGCCATTTTTTCCTGGCACAAGGGATGACTAATGGCACCGTCACGTTCAGAAAGGTTCTACCTGTGGGTGGTTTCACATGAGCTGAGTCCTGTGCGTCATGATGCAAGGAAAGTGTTGGTTACATCAGAGTGCGGCGCGACTCTGCGCCACTGTGCGCCAGGTTCCCTGACGCACGGTGTACTTGTGGGCACCATTATGTCCAGGAAGGTGGTCTCCACAAATGCCAGCTTGAAGGGCTGGGATGGGGTTCACGCTGGCCAGTCTGTAAGAGGTTACTGGAATGAAGACCACCGGCGTTCTCACATAAATGATTTGGAGCTCTCAGGGGTGTTCCTCTTGCTGATACGCTTCCTTCCATCTCTCGGGGGATACCATGTCCTGGTGAGGACAGACAATACCACGACTGTCATGTATGTCAAGCGCCAAGGCAAGTTGCGCTCCTCTCAGTTACATATGCTAACGTGTAAACTGATCCTGTAGAGCTGCCATCGTCTCCTCTCATTGAGGGCAATGCGGGGGATCCTGAACACGGGCGTAGACTTGTTGTCCAGGGGCGTGCCGGTATACGGGAAATGGATGTTACACCCACAGGTGGTGCAACAGTTGTGCAAGGTTTTGGTCCCTGCGCAGCAGGGATGATCCCCTCGGCGAAGATGCACTGGCGCACAGTTTGGCTGAGCATACTTCTTTACACATTCCCCCGTTGGCTCTGATACCCCCACCCTATCAAGGGTGATGGAGCACGGCCATACACTGATCCTGGTGGCTCCATATTTGAGATCTACCAGTTGCTGTGTGCTCGTCCTTGGCAGCTCCTGCTGCACAGGGACCTGCTGTCGCAGGCGGGGGACACAGTTTTTCACCCACGCCCAGAGCGCATGTACTGTGGGCTTGGCCCCTGAGTGGCTTAATCTGTCAGCTGTGGGACTCTCACAGAGTGTGATTTCCACCATACAGAGCGCTCGAGCCTCCTCCACTATATCTCATTATGATTGTAAGTGGAGGATATTTGAGGGATGGTGCCTCCAGAGGAGTTACATCCCTTTTCAGTACTCGATGGGGGTGATTTTGTCATTCCTGCAGGACCTCATTGACAAGTGCAAAGCTTTTCCTCTGTGAAAGTGTGTTTGGTGACAATGTCCACCTGTCACGTTGGCTTTGGGAACAAATCGGCGAGTCAGCAACCACTGATCTTCCATTTTATGAAGGGAGCGCGTAGGCTCCTATCCGTGTCCAGACCACTGGTAACACCGTGGGATCTGGTGGTGGTTCGGGGAGGACTTAAACATCCTCCGTTTGAACCACTGGAGAAGGCGGGCCACAAGTTCGCCTCTCTAAAGGCTGTTTTGTGACTGGCTCTTGGCTTGCTGGACTGTCCTGATGTGTACGGACTTCTGCCCTGCGTGCTGGTATTTCTTCGATAAGCATGTCTGCAAAACAGGAGCGACCATATCCTATAATCAGACATCTCATGAAATATTATGAAATACAACTTTAGGCTATTCACATAACCTCGGTTCTATGAGTAATATGAGTGAGATGTCACCAGACAACCCTTCTCGCTCAAACGAGCAAGAAGAGGTGCTTATTTTGAATAGAGGGTGTCTGTCCGCCTCCTCCTTTTATAGGAGGTGGGAGTGTCCCTGGCGGACGGACACGTTTCACCAGCCAATCAGGATTGGCAGATTGATATAAAAGCGGGCTGCAGATGGAGGATGCATCTCATAGTGAGAAATCGCTCTCATATTACTCATAGAAGGGGGTTATGTAAATAGTTTTTTTTTTTTTTTTATTATTATTATTCTGGAAAACTAAACCAAACCATGAAGTCAAAGAATGGTTTTATATTTCAAAGTATTTTCTTTGAAACTCAATCTTTGATTCAATCTCACAATTCTGGAGTTTTACTGTTTAAGCACATACCCAAAAGCAAACACAGTGGTGTAGTTGAAATATCGTGACGTCGCTGAGCCTTTCATGACCTCTGTTATCTACAGGAGAAAAAAGAAAAGTGTGTAAATTATGATGCTGCCTTCTCACTAGGGTTGGGCACCAAGAACCTGTCCATACACATTTTTCATTATATCCATGTCTTTTAAGGCTCTTATTAAATAGTCTCGGTTGGAGTCCGGGCCGCCGCCATCTTGGATTATGTCATGACCAGCGCGTCATCGCCGCAAGTCGTGCAAGCGCAGAATGACCCAAATTAACTTAATCTTTCTCAATAAGAACTGTTGATTGATTTGTCACATGACTGTTCCAGGGTTTGAGTTTGTTTTATTTAGTTTCACATCTACCTGTAGCTCTTTGTTTTCTAGACTGCTGCCAATTTGTTTTTAGTGTTGTTTCAGCAAGTTTCACTTTTACAGTTACAGTTGAGGACCTTTTTAATTTAATACCCTAGTTACAGTACAGGAACAAAATTAAACTGTATCAACTAAGTGAAATAATAAAAATGGCCTGTGTAAAGGCTTTTTCAAAATAAAAAATTATCCTGTGAAATCTGTGACCTGTTGACCTCCACAACTCAAAGAATCGGAATCGAGAATTGTTTAGAACAGGAATAGAAAATGAAAACCGGAATCAGAATCGTTAAAATCCAAGCGATGCCCAACCCTAGTTCTCACCACTCTCTGCATTCCTGCTGCTTCTCTCTTGAAATCAGAGCTGATGTGAGACGACAGATGGGCTGAGAAGTTCTTGTTTAGGATGGACACATAGATGGTGTACTGCTGCTGGATCCGAGGCTCCAACACCCACACCCTGTACTCTGTTACACATGTTTCACGTGTTTGGTCAGATCAACAGATGGAGGTTCAACACTTAGGACATCCTCAGGTCTCAGACTGAGGTATCAGGAAAACCTCTGTCAGATGAAAAGGCCTCACTTGTCAAACCAAACAGCATCAAATAAAACGGCTTCGGGCTTCAAAATAAAAGTCATCAGACTCTGTAAAATACATGACGTTATATTTTGAAGGAAGCAGAAGTACACATGATGAAGTAAGTTGAAAAGCTGTTGTGTGTATTGTTTGTGTGTGTGTGTGTGTGTGTGTGGTGGGGGGGGGGAGTACTACAAAGCTAGATAATTATATTCTGGATTAGCAGGCTTCACCTAACCAAACATTCTCCGTCAGACAGAAGCTGTCCTACTAATCTCAATTACAACTCACTAAGTTAAGCAACTTAAGTTCTGCCTGGCTATGTGCGCGCTCTTGTTACAGAAGAGGAGATTACAGCGTTAGATCAATCACAGTCACAGTGAAACTATGGAGAGAAATTCAAGTCACAAGTACAAACAATTTAAATCAATAATTCAGACCAAAAACAAGACTGTTACAAACAACACTATGTGATTGAACCCGACCACCAGTTCTAAAACCCGACCAGGGGTCCCGTCAGAGTATGGTCGAGTATTCATCCTCTAGTCACAGTATCAGCCGTACTCCACTGATAAACAGTTGATGCGCGCCCCAGCGGTGGCTTGGCTGATGACTGCAGTTACTGTGGAATCTTATATCTGAAGCAGCAAATATTGATGATGTGATGTGTATTTCCGGTTTCTTCAAGAGACCATTGAGTGTGATGACTTTTATTTCTGATCTGTGTCATCTGACGGAGGTTTTGCTGAGTCATGAGTGAACTTGGTCTGACCTATGACAGAGGTTTTCCTGATACCTGATACCTCACTCTGAGGATTTCCTAAATGTACACCGTACAGTAGGAAACAAACAGTAGGACAGAGACGAACCCAGGAAGTACCAGACCAACACAGCTACTGCCACTACTAGTATGATGAAGAAGACGATGAGGAAGGCCAGGAGACACTTGCACAGTCGACTTCTTCCTGGAGGGGAAGCCATGGTTTGAGCAGCAGATCCCAAATCCTGAGAAAAGTCAAATCCTCAGACACTGATTAAAATATGAGAAAACATAATTTTAATAACACTGTGATTATTTTGTACACAGACACATTCATCCTTTTCTTTTACTTTGTGATGCATAAATAATGAAAGAAGATCTGAGAAGATGAATGTTTTAACTCTGTATAGCCAGAATTCTTAATAATTGACAGGAAATTTTGAAACTGGAGCCTTTATTGGTCCCTATGAAAACCAAAAAATACATAAAAAATCAAATATCAATTTCCATTCATGAATTTTAATTTGTATCACATTTGATACATCCGGTGTCAAGAAATGATTAATTCCATACACACATAAGAACATTTTTAGAGCTACTTTCATGCATCAATGAGATATCCACGATGGAACTGGCACGCTGAAGTTTATAACATAATATTTCACTTATTTTTCCTCATTATGTGCATCACACGAGCCTCTACCAGCGGGGACTGCCTGGTCCCAAGATGCAGGACTTCTTTTGGTCATTCTGCTCTCTCCGTAAAACGAGCAAAACTGTGGAACTCTCTACCCACGCATCTAAATTTAGAGACTAGTAACAATGCTTTTAACAATCGACTAAAAAACGGCTAAAATCAAAATAACAGTGTTTGAAGAATCTTGTTCTGTGCAGACTTTGATAATTATGCTGAGATGTGAAGGATACAGTACCAGAGCGGAGTGCATTCAGAGCATAATCTAAACTGCGTTAGCACTACTGACCTCATCATGCAGAGCTGCTGGTGCGACTCCCGGCTCAAATGAAACAGACTTCGTCGCGCCTTCCCCGAGGGCCATGGGTTCACTTTACGTTGGTTCTTCTTCCACAAGTCATTTTATCCTCCATCTGAGCTGCTAGAGAGCTTATTTGTTTGAATATATTAGGTTTTAGTTGTCCTCGTGTGTAATCACACAGCCAGACATGTTGGAAAACGTCTGTTTGCAGGTCCAAAGGTAAAGAAAAGTCAAAGCCAGTCGATATTTTCTGAAGGTCTCCTGGCTCTGCTCATTGTGCACAGCCCTCCTGCATTGTGTGAACAACATTAGAAAGCACCATGTATTCCACTGATGAGAACAGAGAGCATTCTCCCAGCATGCAGCAGTGAGGCAGGTGCCTATACAGCGCTCTTCACCTAGCAACACTGATGCACAGCATGGACTCACCTGCACAGGTACTGTACGTCATTGGGGAGCAAAGAGGCTTAATATTCCTTCTCATTCCTCCTGAGTTCAAATTACTTTCCATGCAAACAAGTCTCCCCAGTGAGCATTAGGACCAGTATAACCATAACTACAGCCATGGGACAATTCACAAAGCAGAGGTTGGTTTATTCTATAGTTCCATATTGAAAGTATCAAGAAACACAACAAGAAATCATAAAAGCTCACATTCATTTGCCAACATTATTGAGATTTTCAGCAAGAAAAAAAAGGCCAAAGCAACTTGAAATAATGCATGATTTTCCATTTTAAAATTTGTTTGTTTGTTTACAGAGTTTACCTTTTCCATTTCATCTTATTTCCCTGTTTTTACTGGCTATCAAATTCCCGACATGGTAAAGAGGATTTTTTTTTGCTGAATACATATGTATTTGGGTATTAAGTAATGCTTATGTTTATTATTCCTTGTCCCACTCTTCACATTTCAGTAAAAGTATTTACATTTTGTGTATTTATGTGGATCAAATGTCACAGTTACTGGCCTCTAATGCTGCGGTAACACCGGATGAGATTACATACAAAGTTTATGGGAAAGACGCGGTAAGAGGCAAATTCTTCTCCTGTTGGGCGGCGCGGTTTGATCCGCAGCACGCGCGCTCCTGTTGTTCCATGACATTTGTCATTCGCTTGAGTTGATAATATCCAGCAAATGTTTTGTGTGACGCACAGGCGCAAAAGCCAATCAGAATCCTTGTTGTCAATGACGTCAGGCAGTCAACACGGACACCGGTCTTTTCACCCATTTCAGCATGGAGGAGAAAATAATCTTGGTGTTTTGTGACCACCAGGAGCTCTACAACACAGTCAGTTGGTTAGACATTTACATTTCATTTTCATTACATATTTTCTTATAGTTTCTCATGCTCACTTCTGGTATTCAGTAATGACTTATTAGATATATTTGTTGCAGAATTTAACACCTTTTTAAAGAAGTGAATTTGTGGCGCTTGTGATTGGTGTATTTTTAATTTTCCTTGCTGACCTTTCCACGTTCTTTCCCCCTGAGGAGACGCTAACATCTCAGTTACAAATCTTACAGAACGTGTAACTGTGTCTCATCCTGCTGCTCTTTAGGAAGATAAACTCTGTCACATTTTCCAAGGTATTTACACAGGTTCATTGTTTTTTTCGCCTTTCGTCTTCTTTCATCATCTCTCTTGTTGTTTCCTGGTTTGTTCCTGCTGCTGTCACTAATCTCGCAAGAACTGCCACTCAGGCCATTTCAGGTGGCAGTTCTGGCAAGGCTAGTGACGGCGTCCAGTTTAGTAAGGCATCTTTTAATTATTATTACATTAAAATACAGGATATTTACAGGAAAATACTAGTACAGAACGATGGTGGGAAAGAGGGGTAAAATACTGGAGTTTCCCGGCCAAAACCTGATACTTGACAGGTATGACAGTGACGTGTTCACACATCACCTTTTATTGGACAGCTCACTTTATAAGAGAAAAAATCCAACTGGCCCATTTGGAGCTGACTTTTTACAAAATGTGGAATAACAAGGGAGGAAAAAACAGAACGTTTTCTACTGTGACCCTCTGAATGAGGCTAAAGGAATGTATATCACTGTAGCAAAGCCATTATAAAGTGATTTTTTCCATAATACTGCCCTTTTAAAGTTGGTTTCCCTTCTGTTCTCATGAGTGTTCCTGTTTCACAGGCATGTAACCGTCACCAGCCGGTTCTACGGACCCCACAGATGACATCAGAGCAAACGCTTGCAGAGATGGAGCCAAACCTGTAGAACAGGATGGCGTGTGTAACAAAGTCAGCAAAGAAAAATGTCCTGAAGTAGAAGGATGAGGTAGCAGAAGATGTGCTGATTCTGCAGATTCATCCTCCTGTTTGTCTAAATCCTGATGAGGGAACGTCAGACTTTGGTCCTCCTGCTTCTCAGTCGACTCATAGTCATAATACAGCTGAATGGACCGTGTGCCAACACAAGCTGCACTGAGCAACGAGTCGGAACGGGCTTTAGTTTGTAGCTGCTGGTCGATGCTGTCGGCCTCCATGCTCTCCTCACTCACCTGTTCACTGGTGCACACACCTGAGTCCAGGCTTTGGAGTCGGAGAAGCTCAAGTCGTGGCCTCGGGGCTTTGTCAAGAACCAAAATCATCTGTCCTGACTCTTTGGAATGCAACTCCAAAGTCTCCACTTCAGTGCCGTCACACGCTGGGCTTTGTTCCTGGTCTTTGCTGACGACTGGTCCGTACGGTGAGTCTGACGGACATGGATCCAGGTTCCCATCAGCGTTAGAGGAAGTGGGAGACAGAGCGTAAAGCATGGAGTACGTGGGGTTGGAAAAGTGTCGCTCTCCCATGTCTGTGTTCAGTCTGCAGCAGGTGACAGCGTCTACTGGTGAAGTAACCTCCACTGACACGACCTCTGGCTGCAGGAAGGCCAGAAAGGACTCAGTGGGAAAAGGTGGATTCAGCCAACTCTGGAGATGAAAGTTTGGAGAAAAAGAGTTTATGTAAAGATCCTCACAAGGTGAAAATAACAAAAGTCACGTGTGAAATGTTTGATTTAAGATGATCAATGTGAGGTTTGGTCAATATTTAAGCTTTGAAATAATAGACTTGAATTTGATTCAAAAGGAATCGAGAAAATTTGAAAACAATATCACTTCACTCTCCCCCCAGAAGTAAAAATAAAATCAGTACAAATTTTAAATGAGATTCATCCATCAGGTGAATTCATAACTTTGTACTTTGAAATGAATTATTTAGTGCTTTGTGCAAATGAAGATGAAGATCTCGTCGTCTGGTTTGGAGATCCAGAGATGGATTTGTCAAACAGAATCAGTTACAGCAAGTTGTTCATTTTAATGATAATAATGTCACGTGCAATGTCAGTTAATTATGACAGCGTATTAGGCCCGCATTAAAAAGAAATCTTAGAATTACGAGATTAAAGTCGTAATATTTGTAGAATAAAGTCGTAAAGCCACTTCCTCCTTCACAATAAAAGAGGCTCTTTGCTCCTAATCAGTCTGGTTCTTTGGTTGAAACAAACGCAAACATCTGCAAAGTGTCTTTAAAGTCCTTAAAGTGATAACAGTGGTGATGATGGACCTAAAGGCTCAGTATTTCACCATGTGTGAACCCTAAACACAAATATAATCTCAATAATCCTCCACAAAGCACGAGTGACCACAACACAGATAACGCGTTTTGATTTCAATTTTATTCTCATAAAATTCAAACTTTCTTCTTGAAATATTACAACTTTAATCTCATAGTGTCCAGATTTTTTTTTATTTATTCTAATACGCTGTCATAATTCGTTCTTTAAAAAAAAAATACATAAATAAAAATAGACTTCTTTGATTTTGATTTTATTTGTTCATCTATTTAAATCCCTTTCTATAATCAACCAATTAAAATGACGTTTTATTTAAATGTCCATTTATTGTATCACATCTACATTATATACTGTATATCATGTATTTACTTGTATATTCATGTTCTGTTTTTATCATTATTATTATTATTATTATTATTATTATTATGCTCTGATCTTTAGTTCACAAAGAAAAGCTCACGGTGTTTGTAAGTGATTGCGAAGCTGCTGAGATGAATGTAAAGTCCTTCTCAGTTGGTTTTGATGTTTCCTACTTAATCCAGGTCCACTAAGACGCAGGTATTTGGGAATGGCTTGGATCACATAGACAAGGCGTGTCAAATGTGTTCTCGTTCAGGAGGGAAATACAGACCAGTTTGATCTCCAGTGGACCACAGAATTTATTGTGCCCTAGTTTCCACTTTCACATATAAATAATATAAAAAGTATGTAATGCACTGACAATATCCAAGCAATAGATATCATTGCCTGCAGAAACTTCCCTTAAAATGTCCAAGGTTGAATGAATTTGGGAAAATGTTCTGAAATAATTTGATTTTGGAATGATTGAGAGTTTCTTTAAAGAGTTTCTCTTTGTTATCGAAAACTTAACCCAGGGTTTTTCTACCTGGATCATTATAAACAGAGACAAACTCTCGAGTCAATTAGGAACTCCAAAAACCTGGTGCACATGTTTTCAAACTATTGGGAGGAAACTGAAAAAACCCTCTACACTCTTTTACATTTAGGGAGAACATGCAATCTACACATAGACAACGCTGTCAACACAAAACAGATCCAAGGAAAGCTAAAAGCAGAGTGGAAACTTTACACCAGACATGAGCAACTCTATGACAGTGGGGACCACAAAAATATGATTGCCACATGATCAACATTTATGTCAGCATTAGAATAATGAGTGATCTGAGCATTAATACGTTTTGGTTTTGTTGTTTTGTCAGTTTTTAGTCGTTTTGTGTGTTCTTTTTGTAATTTTGTTTTTATTTCTGTCATTTTCTGTATTTATGTTGTCGATTTGTGTGTTTTGGGGCCCTATGCTACAAATCTAGATAATTACATCCTGGATTAATCACCGTTAGCAGGCTTTTTTTATTCAAATGTTTTTTGTCTTTTTTTAATTGAATACTAAAGACACAAATCTACCTCCATCAGCTTTGGTTCTCACTTTACCCATTGATAATCACATGCACTGACCTCATTCACGTATGATTATCATCAGTGGATAATAATAATAATAATAATAATAATAATAATAATAATAATAATAATAATAATAATAATAATAGTAAAAATACCCCCGCAAGCCTGGAATAGGACAAAGCAGGTCAGAAAATGGATGGATGGATGGATGGATGGATGGATAATAATAATTAGAGATGTAACGATTCACTCAATTCCCGATACGATCCGATTCACGATACTGGGTTGACGATACGATTCTCTCACGATTTATTTTACAAAATGGGAATGTAGACAAATATTCCTTTATTTTTAATACTGTACTATTTTCCTTTTATTTTTCATTGTCAAAAGAATCCCTTGATAAACTATTGAGAACAATGCAATTTATGTAAAAATAAATCTTGAATGAAATAAATAAAGGAATAATACAAATGAAGAAGAAGCCTATTAATTTAAATTCTGGTTCTATAGTAAACAATGCAAAACTACATAAAAGTTCCTTTTCTTTTTAAAAGTGCAACTGAAAATGTATTTTGTGTCTTAACAATTGGACTTTAAAAAAAACAGTCTGCACTGTATTTACGTCAGATGTTTGTTTGTACCAGCAAAGGGCACTGGTAACCCAGTGGTCGGTTGGCATGCAGCTAATCTAGCAGTGAAGAAGAGATGCTATGCTAGCAGACAGAGCTAACAGAAAAACGTGACTTTCACAGATATTCAAGTAATATTACAGATATTCTTTCACTGCTAAAGGGGTAAAGAATCATTTATGAACATGTTTAAGAGTAGATGGCGGCCAGAAAGAAAGTAAAAGCAGATTCCGCCCACCACCTACACTTTTAGACGAGAAGGATATATAATTTAAAAAAGTACTGCGATTAAATTTTCAGCGCATCGATGTGAACCGTGATACCTATGAATCGCTTTTTAACTGCCTTACGATTAATCGTTACATTCCTAATGATGATACACTAATAATATTCACTCCACCCCACTATTGACCTGTAGGAGTCAGGGCAGAGGCAGTGAGAGGAGAGAGACTTCTACTGGAAAGGTCAGTAGGAGAGTAATGATTAGAAAGCGGAGAAAGGCCGCGTATGAGCCAAATTAGCCGTTTTTGTCACATATGTATCCAAATTTTAATCTGTGCAACTTCAAACTATTTGGGAACAAACAATGATTGTGTTGTGAACAAAAGTCAAGTCATTAGCCTTCATGTTTTAGTGCACTGCGTCGACTGCATTCCTGGCTGCGTAAAACAATGCGACAGAAAAGACTTCACAGTCATGTCTATCAAAAAAGATGAGCTTCAGCAACTCAGTCACAACAGAGCGATAGACAGATTTGCTGCCTTAAAAAACAGACGCATTCGTTGATTCGTCCATCCACAAAGTAACTTTCAATTATAGCTTTTTTTTGTTAATGCTGTTAACATACTGTTAGCTGGTGAAGAAGGCTCAGTAGCTGTATTTCCTGAGGAGGCTGAGGAAATTTGACATGCCACCAAAAGTCCTCACCAACCTCTACAGCTGCATCATTGAGTCCATCCTCACCAGCTGTATCACCGTGTGGTACGACAACACCAGTGCTATGGACCACAAACACCTGCAGAGAGTGGTGAAGACAGCATCTAAGATCACCAGGACTCCACCCCCCTCTCTGCAGAGCATTTACAAGTGCAGAGTTCACAGGAGAGCTGGTTCCATCATTAAAGACCCCACACACCCCCAACGCGGTCTGTTCACAGTTCTACCCTCAGGATGGAGGTACAGAAGTGTGAAATGCAGGACCACCAGACTGAGGAACTCCTTCTTTCCCTCTGCCATCAGACTCCTCAACAGCCAATAGGACTGGTTATGTTTCACTATGTACACTTTATATTTGACTTTTCTATCTTTTCCAGCGTGTACATATTTATATTTATCTTTATTACTTTTTAAATTATTATAATTATTGTTACTATACTTTTCTCTTTATTTGTTTTTTGTTTGTTTTGGGGTTTTTTGTGGCATCCAGTGTGGTGAGCAAAATAGAAATTTAATTGTACAGGGAAACACGTTTCTTTACTGTGCACATGATAATAAAGACTTTGAATCATGAATCTTGTTACTGTGTTTGTTGTTGTTCTACTACTGTATAAAAAACAAACTGAAATTATAATGAATAATTTCTCAATATATTTGTTAGTCGTTTGTAAAGTTTTGTGCTTGTGTGCTATGTTTGCTCATCCTTTGCATCTACTGGGGGCTAGCCCCCCCTGTCAATAAAACCTAGTGACGCCCTTGGTTGTGTTTCTCTTTGTCGTCATTTTGTGTATTTTAGAAAAACATTTTAATACTCCATTTTCCTGTCTATTTGTGTGTTTTGGGAGTTGTTTTGTGTATTATGTTTGTCTTTATATTCCTTCCAACTTCTTGAAATACAATTTTTGGGGGGATTTTAAAATTCAAAATCAGACTGAGTGCCTCATGTGGCCCCTGGGCCGCCAATGTCTGCTTCATACTATAGACTTCTCAAGTGGTTAAAGTTATTTTCAAAATATAGAGTTTACATTTGTTCACCAACATACAGTAAATACTATGATATCCCACAGTGCTTTCTGAAATTTAAACAGTTTGAATTAAAAAACCCAAATATTTAAAATATAAACCCTTCTTAAAATGCTCCTGAGCGGACAAAGATACGTACCTTTTGTAGAAAGGAATTTGCTGGGTTTGGTACAGGTGCTCCCTGAATCTTCTTTACCAGGTAAACCCTAAAGAATCAGAATCAGAATCAGAAGAGCTTTATTGACCAGGTACAGTTTAGAACAATACGAGGAATTTGACTTGGTAGTTGCAGTGAAAGAAGACACATCAACACACCGGAGCAGCCATTTGCGGCGCCCATATATTTAGGTGAAAAAGGGATCAACAACAGGAGGAGAGGAGGGGTGAGGGGAAAAAAAAATGCCAGTTTGAAACTGATTTCCCTAAACAGAGAAAGCAGTGTGAAACCAGGAAAAAAAAAACCGCCTCCGCAAACATAAATGTAGGCATGACACAGTCAAACAACTCGAGACAAGGCATGTGGGAAGGGTTGGGTGGGAGGTTGGCTGGGGGAGGGGGTCAGGTGGGAAGAACAGCAGGATTCCAGCCGTTTGGGGACATGGTGCTGCCAATGGGCGCTGCAAGATGGCCAACGAGGCATTTGAAGTTGAAGACCTGTAGCTGCGTTACTGACAACCAGATGACGTGTGGAAAAGTTCAGCATCAACAGTTCCAGGTGGGAATGTAGGGAAGGAGCGGGGGGAGGGAGTGGGGGTAAGAGCCGCCGTCTGCAGAAACTTCCTGGTGATAAGAGTTGGGACACCCTTGGCTTTAGCCTTGGCTAGCTGGGGAGCCGAAAGGGAAATAAGCAATGTGATTTGATACAGGCTATGTCAATTTCCAATAGCCTTCTGTCCTGGGTCTCTCTGCTGTAATCCAAGGAGTGGCCTAGTTTCCACTTCCAAGCCGGGTCTCCAACTTCTCCCAGTTGTTATCCATAACGCGTAGACGATCCAAAAGCAGCTCTTGCTTGCTTTTGATATCGATCAACACATGAGTCTGAGTGTTCAGAGCCCTGCTACATCCTTCAGAAATCACTGGCAGCTTTTCCAAAACAGTCACCAGCGTAGTACGGACTTTTCGATAGATTAGGAAGCCACCAGCTTCGATCAGCAGCATGCCTACTATCATTATTCCAATCATGTAGATGTCCTCCACGTCTTCCACAGAAAGGATGGACAGACACACAACTCGCCACTTGTTCCAAGGGTCAAGTGTGTATCCAGCCGCAAACGTCCTGCTTGGACATGGGGGTTCACCACCCCCGGTTCTTTTCATCAAAAAAATCTGATCGATTGCACTGAGAGACCAACTAATTAGTTCCATTATTCCGGTTTTGGATGAGTTACAGAGAGAGGCTCTTGTTAGGCTCACAAGACCAGACAAAGCAGCAGCTGGGAGAGAGATAAGAATGGAAGGGAGGGAGAAACAGAGAGTGCGACTGTCCTTGTCGAGAGAAGCAAGAAGAAAAGCACATCAGTGATGGTGAGTTTACAGCAGACATACACTTTATATACTTTAGTGTTCCTGCTTACCAGATGGTTTTGTCCTTCCTATGGAGAACCACGATCAGCATTAAGACAACCACTGCCACGCCCACCACAGTCATTTCCCAAAAACTCACAGCAAATGCTGAAAAACACAGAAATATGCATGCATGGAGCCCAAAGTTAAACCCCAACATGGACATCTGAGGACAACTAAAAATACACTCAAGGAAAACAAAAATATGCACAAAATCAACTCCCAAAACATGCAAAATAACAGGAAAGTGCATCAAAACACAACAAAAATGACTCCAAAAACCCCAACGGACAACAGACATGCACAAAATGACACCACAAACACATAATATGACAGAAAAATACAAAGAAAGGACAACAATTAAACAAAAAAGGACTCAAAAAACCCAAAACAGCAAAACATCACAAGAGACTGTAAAAGCACACCAAATGCAAATAAAATAACTACAAAAATACAGAATATAATCACACACCCTTTGTTGTTTCCTGCATTAATGCTCATGTTGGTCACTATTAATATTGATGATGTGATCTTCAGATCAGATACATCCACGCAACAGAACAAAGATTGTTTGTCAAATGAAAAATAACACAAGCATCTATTTAGAGCTAATAATCACTTTCTATTGTGTCATATTTATGATGTCTATTATTTAACACATCTGTGGGGATTGGATTGGTGCCTGCACTGCAGTAAATATAATCAGAGTGACAGTCCTGCACTAAGGAGATTATCACAGTTGAAGAACCATTTAATTATTTTAAGAGGTTTTGTTTTTATTGCTAAAACTTATTCTCTGTTTAATATTCTCTGCACTAAAAAACCGAGCCCTCATTACGAACATTAGCTGACTATTAGCACCTTCAGAATTATTCACCGTTTTTTAAAAGAGCTTGTAAATAAAGTGAACCACAGTAGAGGTGAAGATGAACATTTGTATTATTATTATTAGTAGTATTTTATCTTATTTTATTTTTCCACTGTAATGTGTGCACTTATATTTAATCCTTATTTAATTATCAGTCTATTGTAAGTTTTATTTTCTCTTTCTTTAGTGTTTATTCATTTCATTTGTATTATTTTTCAATTCTTCTGATTTTCCCATACGCGTAAGTCAGTAAAGTCAGGCACTATTCTCCCCCTGTACCTAAATCAGTCACTGCTCGACGCTGTGGGCTGAGCGGCCCAGAAATGTGGGCGTTCCCATTCAAATCTGGCCTTACGCCCATTCTCCGGGTGACCTTTTATGCGCTTCTGAACCTGGAATAAGTGCAGCACCCCGATATGGTAAAACGTTATATTGCATTAGCAGTTTGGACTTGGTTACAATTTGAGCTCCACAGACTCATAATATTGCAAAAGAGACACAGAAAGAATCTATTCAAAGTGACACTGTCACGCTGTCACTAATCAGCTCTGTGACTCTGACAGACGTCAGACTGATGTACAACTATTTTCACACAAGCCACAGTTTGATCCACAACAAGAGTAAATAACAAGTGAAACATAGCTAATCATTTCTGAATGTAGCAATGTAAGAAATTAATAAAATCAGGCTTTCCACACTAACGATCATTAATCTATAGTTAATATCAGGTGGAAAAAAAGAGGGATTTTTACTGTGGTTCGGACAGAAAAAATGCGGTTGAATCTGGTTGATTTACGTGTGGTGGGCGTGTCATGGAGCCTGGACCAGACAATAAGCGCAGGAGAGAAGCGCGTAACTGCAGGCGCGTAAAAAAGACACTTAAGTCCAGACGGGAGAATAGGGCCTTAAATGAATAATGTTTAAATGTATAAATGACTTGTTCTTTACTCGATCATGAGCTGTGTGCACACATACGGGCTTGAACAAATTGTCTTCATTTGGGTACAGGTCGAACGTTTATGGCCCGTTGTTAAACGTTTTATTTTTTTATCTGTGATTATTTCTTAAATGGCTGTAACAAAAGCAATTTCCCCCTGGGATTAATAAAGGAATTCTGATTCTGATATGTCCATATTTTGTAAACTAGGTCTTAAATTAAATTTTGTCAGGTCTTAAATTATGTATATTCATTGACCACTTGCTTTGTCACCCCCGTTTGTATTTAATTACTTGTTAAACTAACTAAAACTAAAAAAAAAACTAAAAAAAAAAAGGTTAGATCTGAAAAACAAAATAAACAAACCAAATTAAATTTCAAGAAGTATAATAATCCTGACACACACTCACTCACTCTATTGTATATACCAGAATTTCTCAAATGAATAGAAACTAGTATAGTGCCCGTCGGAGGTATGCATTCATGTAGGAGCTTAAGTAGAGTTAATTATGACCAAATGAGCATGTGTTTGAAGGTTGGATGTACAAAGAGGTGTACATACTCTGTAGTGTTATGAAGGGGTTTATTATTAATTACAGCGTGTGCGATTTCCCTGGTTTAATTCTATGGGCCATTAACATGATAAATGTGTTTGTTGTTTTTTTTTTTTTTACTTTTATATTTTTTGGTTTGGTGTATTTTTCTGTAATGTATGTTTTTTGGAGTCATTATGTGTATTTTTGTATCTTTCTGTTGTGTTTTTGTATAATTATAGTTTTTTGTTGCCATTGTAGTGTGATTCTGTTGTCATTTTGTGTATTTTTTTGTATAAATATTTAGCGACTGCTAAAAGTGGAACTGATTGTAGGCTTTTTGTTTTATCTATATACTGGATTATTCACTGAACGTAAAGATATTAACTGTGATATCAGCCTTTCGTCGCTGTGTTTGTTGTAGTGTTGTGTTCAAGACCACACTATCCGAGACCAAGACTTGCCCGAGACCAGAATGCACTGAGAACAAGACAAGACCAAGACTTTCGGGAGCCGAGACCGAGTCAAGACCAAGACCGAGACAAGCCGAGACCGAGACCAAGACCATAAACATTATTTTTTTCAATTTAAAAAAATCTATAAATAAATAAAATTATGACAAGGTTTAACAGTTAAATAACATTCTGTCTTTAATTTTAGTTTATTTTAAATACATTTGACGGACAAAAAAGGTGCCTGCAAAAAATTAACTAAAATATTAAAACTACTACTGCTACTGATAAATTCACAATTATTCTACATATTTGAAAACAAGATTTTTATGTCAGCTCAATGTACAGCAAGTGTTTAAAAGCATTTCTGCCAAGAAATAATGATTCTTGATTCTGATTCTTTGAGTTGTGCAGGTCAACAGGTCACAGAGTTCACAAGATCATTTTTTTGTTTGAAAAAAGCCTTTACACAGGTTATTGTTATTAATTCACTAAGTTGATATAGTTTAATTTGGTTGCTGTAATATAACTAGGATATTTAATTAACAAAGGTTTCCAACTGTAACTGTAAAAGTGAAACTTTCTGAAATAAAACTACAAACAAGTTGTCATCAGTGTAAAAAACATAGATCTACAGGTAGATGTGAAACTAAATAAAACAAACTCAAACCCTGGAACAGTCATGTAACAAATTAATCAATAGTTCTTGTTGAGAATTATTATTATTCTGGATACAGTGGAAACAGAAACTATAAAAATAATTATATTGTGAACCTGTTTATATTGTGGGGAACATATTATCTACATAAATGTAATTAGAGTCTGAAGCCACAAAAAAAACACCACTTTAAAAAGAAAATAGACTAATATAAGACCTCTTTACAGTTATTTGAGTCATTCTGTGCTAGTGCAACTCTGCGGCGATGACGCGCTGGTGACGACATAATCCAAGATGGCGGCGGCCCGGACTACAGCCGACATTATGTAATAAAGCCTTAAAAGACATGGATATTATGAAAAGAGTGGATGGACAGAGGCATAAACATGCAGACTTTCACACGGACACACACAGACTTATTAAACACACACAGACTTATTAAACACACACGGACTTATTAAACACACACAGACTTATTAAACACACACAGACTTATTAAACACACACAGACCTCAGTAAACACGGTAAACGGAACAGGCTTCACCAACCGGCTGGCACTAGGACCCAGAAGCAGAGTAAGTGCGTCCCCTATCCAGCCTTCACAGGCTGTAATATCATCAGTTTATCATTTTACCAGTTATTAGAGCTACTGTCTTTACCAGGGAGATAATATTTATTACTGGTGATTGTTTTCTGGAGTTTTACTGGGATTTTTACCGGTGAATAGTTCATTTGTCCCTTGCGCTCCGCGGTCCAAACTGACACCGTAGCCACACACGTATGAGTGTCACACACGTCACTCAGTCACATTAAGGAAGGTTGTGGTCATTATATGGGGTGGATTAAAGAATGAATAAAGGATTGTTTTATCCCGTTCTTCTCCGTGTTATTATCACATTATAAAAAAGTTTAATAATAGCAGGAATTAGTGCTGGTCTCGAACGGTCTTGACGGAAAATCCAGAGTCCGGGCAGCCCGAGTCCGAGACAAGACCGAGTCAAAATGCTTCAGAGTCCGAGACGAGACCGAGACCTTTAAAATTTGGTCTCGAGACCAAGACCGGTCTTGACCACCACAACACTAGTTTGTTGTACCTCGGAGGTAGTCTGAGAAGGAGGAGCTCACATTCTCACATTATTATAGGGTAGGAGGCGCCAGTATTGTCAGGAGGAGGAGTTTCCGCGTTATGATGTCACAACAAGAGAATAATCCAACTGGCCCGTTTGGTGCTGACTTTTGGCAAAATGTGGAATAACAAGGGAGGGAGGAAACAGAACTTTTTCTCCTGTGACCCTCTGAATGAGGCTAAAATAATGTATATCACTGTAGCAAAGCCATTATAAAGTGAATTTTTCATAATACTGCCCCTTTAACGTGAGTAAAGTGTGGCGTGACATGATGACTGTGTGCTCATTTACTTTTGTTGGAATCACAGGTCATGTGATGATTGTTACCTGTTGGTTGTCCTGATCTCCCAACTGGTGACACCCATGACACTGTTGGACTCCAGTCACTCCAGGTTCCCAGAAATCCTTCTTCATTGCTCTTCATTCGAACACGTGCCTCATACTTCTCACCCCTGATCAAATTTTGTTGTGGCAGGTCCACTTTGAACTCTCCATTATCCTGATGGTCTTGATTCTTTGAAGCATCCTGAAAGTAACAACATTTAAAACTTTACACACTGTCATTCATCTCACTTCCTCTCATGGGCATTGGACTAGGGCCAGTAAAGGGTACTGAGTACCCAGGGCTCATGGCAGGGGGGACCTCAGAAGTAATTTTTAATTATTTTTATTATATGTACGAAAATGCATTTAAAACAGTTTTAGATTGTTTATATTGGAATGTAAAAGGCCCTGTGTGAAAATAAGCTGGTTGTTAAGCACAGTTTTTCACTAAAAATAATGATTTATGCTGCATCTGGCCCTAGCTACCAACCCTGTTAAAACAGTGTAAATGGTACGACCCACAAGTGTTTTTGCTGCTGCTTTGGCAGGTAGTCTGAACTGTGGATGTGACAAGGAACGAGAGATAAACAGCTGCAGGAAAGCATGTTTTTCCTCAAGAAAGGAAAACCAGGCCAAAAACACAAAGAAAGAAAGGAGAGGGAGAGAAGGTGAAATGAGGGGAAGCAACTGCTACTCAATTCTTCAGAGATGAGCTTCAAAACACTCATCTTTTTTCGGCAATATATTATTTCAATTAAAATACCCCCGCGCACTCTCACGCATTTAAATGCTGGAACATTCCTTTTGCTTGTAAAATCTTAATTGGAAATAAAAATATATAAAAAATCAATGATTTTTGAAGACAAAATTTTACAATATATATATATATATATATATATATATATATGTCTTTTTCAGTTATAGCCCCCCAAAAAACATTGTTTAGCAAAAGTATGTCACACAAACAATATTCAATAAACTAAAATATTGTAGAACAGATTTATAAAACAGAAGCAATGGATATGGAGTCATTAGGTTATTGCAGTGTTTTTCAACCTGGGGTTGGGACCCCATGTGGGGTCGCCTGTAATTAAAATGGGGGTGCCTAAAATGTCTAGTAATTGAAAAAAAAACAGATAAAAACAGATTAAAATTCAATTTTTATTTATTTATTTATTTTATTTTATTTTTTTGACTACAAATCACAAACAAATGTCAAATAACTGTATCCTATACTTTAACTTTCTCAAATTAATCAAGTTCATAAAATGCAGTATAAAAATATCTAAGGTGGTGCACTCGTCACTTTGTGCACTAATCCTGTATAAACTCTGTATTTGTAGCATAATCAAAAACTAATTCTAGAAAATAGAAATGTCTCTGTGGTCACTGGACATTTGTGATATCAAAATGGGGTCACGGCTCAAACAAGGTTAGGAACCGCTGTACATAACTTTCAGGGGGGGCCCACCAAGACGGTTTGTACCCAGAGCCCCAAAATGTGGTGCTACGGCCCTGCTTCCTCTACTTATTGTATTAGCAGTAAAACCTCTGACACACAGCTACAGGGTGATCAAATGCAGTAAATGATACTATTTTCTTATATTACTCATAGAAACATCAACATGAAGTTATACATACGCTCCATAACTGGTTGTGTTGTTTCCACTGCAGCTCGTAGCTCCAAACATTGATAAATCCATGATCGAAGAACCAGGAAATTGTGGAAATGTTGACCACTGGTTTTCCCACACTGACTTTGACTGTTAGAACACACACACACACACACACACACACACACACACACACACACACACACACACACACACACACACACACACACACACACACACACACACACACTGTTTTAGGTCATTCTGAACAGCTCAGTAGTAAAGCCATGCTATAGTGAACTAGTCATACTCACCATGACATCTTGGCACATATGTCATATTCAGCTCCTTGACATGGTTACAGTGTACAGAGATGGACAATTCATCATGCTCATCGAACTGAAAACAGAAATAGATGTATCACTCTAATGATCTCATCATATTATTATTATTACTTTGAAGTATGCCTGTTGAAATTGGGTCATTCAATGCCATTTCAACAAATTTTCTGGACATCCCATGCCTTTCGGTCTAAAGCAATTCTGCATTTTTTATTATTCAATAATCACACTGTTAATTTTTAGTTTGATCATATAAACACTTTTTGAGATATGGACAATTTAGTGAAGGGGGTATGTGTCGATCTTTGTCCATCCTTGTTTTTTTTTTCCATTTTCAGCTTCCAATATCTCAGGAACTACATCACATAGGAAACTGAAATTTGGTATAGTAATGTATGTAGTAAATAATCTCAAATGGAATTGTAGTTAAAATGCAATGCAATAAAAAAGAATATCTGAGCTGGGGCATCTTGTGCATTTTTGCGCACTAATCCTGTATAACTGTGCGACCGCTCTCTCTGCTTATGCATCTCCACGTAGCTCATGGAAGAGCAAGAGGGGGCTCCCTTTGCTTCGGGCTTTCCACGTAGCTGTTGCAAGGACAGAGAGGTCCCAGAACAGAGCCTTACTGCTTACTAACTAATTCTAAAGAGAAAATGTCTCCTGGGTGGCCAGAAATATGTGATATAAAAATGGGGTAAAGACCCATAAAAGGTTGGGAACCACTTATGCAATAAATAAATAGTTTTTGAACGTTTAATACGTTCCAGAAATAAACATTTATTTTGCAATGGTTTTAAACTAGTAATTTTTTTTTTATGATGCTACTCACGGTATAGTCTGTGTCGAAGATCAGGGAGCAGTTCTTTACTGTTGATGTGGTAACAGAAAGTGACTTGAGGTCACAGGAAGCTTTGAATGGGCTGCCATTGGATAGAAAATGCACACGTTATATTTCTGTCAACAGTGACAGTGAAATAAAATACTTTCTTTTTGGATTGAATCCTCACCTGTAATTAGGGTGGGAATATTCTGCCAATATCTCGCACTCATTGTTGGCCGAATCAAAGGAATCAGAGCTGATCCAAACACAGTCGATAGTATGATTGAAGTCATTATAGCAGCTGAGGTCTGTGAGAAGATGAGAATAAAAGCGTTACATTCCGTCACCTTTCAACATGTCTCCAGTTTTACCAGTTTTACCAACCTTTGCTGGAGTGGCTGGGACACGCATGATGTTGGACGTTACACAGATTAAACAGAAACTGGACAAACAGGAGAATAGATGTCTTCTTTTTCTCCATTTCTAATCCTAAACCGTCATGGCAACGCTTTCCAGAGGTGGGAGAAAATTATAACCTCCTTATTTTCATCCTGTGAAACATAAAACATGGAATGCTTGACATGGTCACAGACACACCAGCCATTTTGTGTTGTCTGATGTCTAAATGAGATCATTCATTTAACATGAAACTCATAACATCCATCTTTTCCTTGGTTTAAAGATCTACATCAGACATGAGCAACTGGCGGACCGGGGCCACATGCAGCGGTCGACTTCATTTTGTGTGGCCCAAATGCTCAAAATAAATCCAAACACGTAAAATTATTTAAAAATACATAAAATGACTTCAAAAAAAGACACACAAAAAACCTCACAAAATACACAAAATGGCAACAAAAACAGACAAATTAGTGCTAAAAGCAGAGGTGTAAATAGTACTGATGTTTCCTACTCAAGTAGAAGTATTATTTGGTTGAAATTGTACACAAGTACAAGTAAGTCATACATAAAATACTACAGTACAAGTAAAAAGTAGCTCAATTAAATAGTACTCAAAGTAAAAGTAACTAGTTACTTTCACTCCATACATTTATTTTTGGTAATAAATTTTGGTACGTTGCCATACATACAGGAAACATCTCATGTATAAACTTAAAAAGAAAAAGAACAAATCTTACACTTCTTTTTTTTTTCTACAAAGGCATCTGTATAAAATAAAAGATTTGTCAAAATATACAATTATTTTTGTTATTTAAATAAAATAACAGAAGAATTCAATTTAAAATAAATCAATAAAAAATGATCAAGCTCTTTTTTGTAGTTTCTCAATGTCCGTTGATTATTTAAAAAATAAATAAATAAATGACTCAGTAACGGTTGGATATAGAAATGTAACAAATTACTTCTTTTAAAATGTACTTAAGCACAAGTAAAATTACTGATTTAGAAATGTACTGAAAAAGTACAAGTACCTATAAAAGCAACTGAATTACAGTAACGTGTAATCCATTACTTTCACCTAAAATAGAACTAAATATGTCTCAAGATTCCTACCAAATACAACGTACATATGCAACATATACATTAATGCAAAAATGATTAGTAACATAATTGATAATGTCGACTACAGAAATTTACATTGACTCATTGTTTATGCTCCACAGTGACCTTCAATTTTCTTTTAATTTAAAAGTTAGTTTTGGTCTGTTTCAAAGCAGACAGCGTCTGAAAACTGCACGTACACCACAGCGACAAAATATTAGGAAGTGAGAGTGAACGTGCGTCTTTCTTGTAGAATTTATCTCATGTGGTTAAAACCCACAGATTGGCACCTACAACCATAAACGTACATTTACTTTTGCAGCAATAGAATTAGAATGTTAAAAATGGTAAAGTAAAAAATGTTCAAATGAAAAAAGCTACATATCAAATCAATAATTCTTACCAGACTGACAGACTTTTCTAAAGTACTTCTGAGGTGAAGATTAACAACAACAAGCCTGTAACTAAACGTACTCACTGCATTGTTGAAAAGCTAATTTTAAAATATGTAGACAAACGTTAGATTCTGACCTTTATGGCAAGAGGATGAAGTGAAAACGAATGAGGTTTGAGGCTTCTTTTTCTGCACTTTGGTTTCTGTGAACATGGGAAGTGGTCTCCTGGCTTTAGGTACTGCTTTTGGTCAGGATAGCTTTCTGAGAACTCAAAAGTTCCTTTTTTCCGACAACTGAAAGCTGACTGACATCTACACTTCCTGCTACTGTTGTATAGTTATCATCACAACAATGATCAGCTTTGTGCGTCCTAACGTTAAAGGAAAAAAAAAAACAAATCAGGAAGATATTTTTAAACTGATGTTAAACCAAAGTGTTACTTCCTGTCTGTGAAGGTACAATAAAAATAGATGGAGTTATAGCTTCTGACTGTGTTCCTTTTCATTTGCTATTTCAATGTTTAAAGTAATTGCAAACAGGGAAAGTAATTCATGTTACCTTAAAAGGCCAGTCAGCAAATAAGCTAAACATCACTTTAGCATTCACATACCTGTACGAAATACATAAAAAAGCTGGACATAGTCAAAACCTTTTTTTTTGTCTTGAATCTACATTGCAACGGCAAATAAACAATATGATAAATAAAAAAAGTTGTTCTTGTCCATAAGGTATAAAATTTTCTCTTTTTATAACAAAGACTTTTAAATCTGAAATCAGTGGTGACTGAAGTCAATCACCTTTATGTTGTTTTTATGATGATTTTGTCTGAATCTTTGAAATGTTGTTGATTTTTGTTGTACAATAAAATGATTCTATTGTAATCTCATTTAAACCTTGAAATCTCCGAATAATTGAAACAATATGAGAAACATTGCCTAAAAGTGTGAGAAAAAACTCGAGGTTTACAGAACATAAACTAATCATTAAATAAACACTTCAATAAATAACCTTTTCAATGAAATCCATCGCTATTTGGTCTCTTTGAATCTCTCTCCCTTTCTCTTGGACTTTGCTTCTCTTTCTTTTTTCCTCGTGTGTGACGATTTTGTCAAAACAAAGCGGCATCGTATATTGATTCTGTGACGTATGAGTAAAATGACTGTGATGACCCAGATTGCCTTTAAAGAGCAACTCATTCGCTTTCAGAAACTGGTGGGCTTTCCCGGATATTAGCGGCATTACAGTCTTTTACTTTAACATGTTCCCAACTTCCCAAGATGCGTTCAAGGTCCCTGAGAAACCTGGACAATTTTATTAATTTCTAAAATATCCCCAGACAGAGGACATGTCTGGGTATTGTCCCCCCCCAGTACTGTGTCGACCACCAAAATCACTTTATAAGGTGTGGCAATGTGGTATGCTAGTACTTACTTAGAGCTACAGAGTTAGATAGCCTTTAGAATTATCTATACTCTTTCTCCGAAAGTCTCAATAAGGTGCTGTGAAGCTAAAAGTGTGTTTAAGATGGGTATTCTGTGGTAAATAAACTGGTTGGGAACAATAGGCTCATTATACTTTTCAACCACGAATGCGCAAGAAATTGAAGTCAAAGGTTATGGTAACCAAAGTCATTATTCTGTGCCATATTTACCATACATTGTTACGATTTGTGAACTGTGAAGCTGTTTTTACTGATTAAAGCAACTTTATGTCCCGCCCACATTGTGCCATTAAGAACTGCTCAAACGCCACCATACACCCGTGAAATGGAAATGGTTAAAATGCGATCTACATGCTTGTAATTACGTTATAAGGGTAAAGGATATGTTTTCCACTAAAAGACCAGACACAGCAAAACATCAAACAAGGAGGAAAAACATTAATAAATGTATGATGGTGTGACGTGTGATCAGGAGGAGGGAGGTGATTCAGGGAAAGGCTCTGTGTGATTGACTATTTCCCTGAAAAGCGGCTGGAATGGGAGAGTTAGCACACTCCTGTAGAGAAGCTGAGCTGAGCTAAGCTAACAGAACTCTGTAGGAATAAATAGAGATGATTTCCCACCATGGTGAAGTTAGTTTGATGTTGGACAATGAACAGTGTTAGGCTGAAAATACTAATTGAATGTCCATTATCAAACTAATTTCACCACCGTTAGATTTCCGTGTCTGTTAATTCCTTTCACTTAAATACTCTTCAGTGTAAATATACGTACACAGGAGCCACAAGCAGGTTCTAGCTGTGTTTCCATTACCCTTGGAAAAGCTCAAAATCTAAATTGCGCAAAAAAAACTGGTAATGGAAACACCTGAATTTTCGAAAAAGCATTCAAATATAGCTAAAAGGTTTTTACGCTTTCATGAAGAGGTATTTCAGACGTTTTCATATTGAAATGTGTCGCAAAAGCGCTATGAAAACAGGTTATCATTTCTACAGCTAAAAATCTGTTTTTGCAACAGACGTCTCGCAAAAAGTGTTGCAAAACTCAAGCAGTGCAGAGTCTCACGAGGTTTGTGCAGCTGTTGTGTCAGATTGGAGAGTTGTGGTCGTAAACAATAATTGACACAAGTAATAAAAAAAAATGTGAGTAAATGTTGCATTACAAGTTTGCAGTCATTTTATTTGAGTAAATATCAGTCTACACATGTGTGAAGACTATTTCTGTGACTTCACATTCAGATCATGCATGTGTGGATCTTTTTGTTTGGGTTTAAGTTTTAACCCTAATACATCAAACATATATTTTACGACGGTTGGTGGAACCGAATCATTGGCACATACCAGTATTTGAATGGAGCCCATTTCCCCGTACGTGTCACTGGGGGGGGGATTATTTTTCAAATGAGTACTCCTCTGTTAGTTCTTGTTAGATCGGAATGCAGTTTGGTATGAATACTCTATGAATGAATATGATGAGACACTCTGAGCCCTTTCTTTGAAATGGGACCCGGGGCCAAACTCCAATTTCTGGTAATTTCCAAACTAATGGGAACATAGTCGTGTGATATAGCGTTTCAAAGGTAATTCAACGTAGATTACGATTATGCCTCGCACAATTCGGTTAGGGGCTCTTCCCACCCCCCTTTTTTTTTGGCGTTTTTCATTAAAGTCATTTTCTCATTTATTTGTGGATCAAATATTGCAACAGTTGCTGGTACCTAATCATTGACACATACCAACATAGGATTGGGGCCCATTAGTCCGTATCTGCCAGGGGGCAAATGACTACTCCTCTGTTAATGCTCGTTGAATCAGGCTGTAATTTGACATGGATTATCTATGAGCGGAAGTCAAGAGTTTCTCTGAGACCTTTTTTTACTCGATGGAATCGAGTCATTTGACTGTATTCTCTGGAATGTGGTACGTGCTATTTGGCACAGAGATGTTCTGCGGGCCTGGCCGTATTTCGTCATAACTTGTTTCTTAAATAAAAAACCTGATGTATACGATTATATACATGCAATACAAGGATAATCCACCCAGAGGCAGTAATTAGTTCAGCAGCGGTCTTTCCAGCAACTCTACAAGATTGTCATTTATGAGGAAAGTTGCACAGGTGGTTTTAGAAGAAGAACTTTTCCAATTTTGAAAAGATGACTGTGAGATTTTTTGTTTAATGAAACATCAATAGGAAGAGTTACTGGGTTAATACAGTGTGATAGTAGCTTGTATTTCATAATCTGTGTTTAAGTAATACCATGTTGAAAAAGGTCTATGAGGTCATGTAACTCTCAATCAGTCAATTTTCATTTTATTTCATTTTCATGCATTTTACATATCAAGCAAAAAAAAAGTATTTTTTTTTATTTTCCAAGTAATCTAAATAAATGTTTAAATTGCATAATTTGGTAACCAACATTATAAACAGACAGTGATGTAAGCACTGTGCAGTCCACTTTGTCCATGTGTTCTGTGAAAAATGCTGAATGCATCTCTATCTGAACAAGACCAGGAACTATTTTCAACACCATGCAAAATAAAATGTTTGTGAAACACAAAATGTGGAAAAGTAAGTGAAATATTATACTGTATGTTATAAACCTCACTGTGCCAGTACCATTGGTGGATATCTCATTGTTGCATGAAAGTAGCACTAACATTTTCCTTACCTATATATGGAATTAATAATTTGTTGGTTTTTACCTCCGCGAAGCACAGAGAGGGGTGAAGTTATGTTTTACCCTGCGTTTATATGTCAGTGATTCTGTCAGTGTTAGCAAGATAACTTGAAAAGTTCAGGAAAAATTATAAATGGGTCAAGGAACAGGTGATTACATTTTGGTGATGTTCTTCTTACCAAAATAAATTATATACAATGGGGCATAAAAGTATTTAGTCAGCCACCGATTGTGAAAGTACTCCAACTTAAAAAGATGAGAGAGGCCTGTAGTTTTCATCATAGGTAAACCTCAACTATCAGAAACAAAATGAGAAAAAAATCCAGAAAATCACGTTGTAGGATTTTTCATGAATTAATTGATAAATCCCTCGGTAAAATAAGTATTTGGTCACAGTTAGTTATGTTTACAATGTTGTGACGATTCTAACAAAATTTGGGCTGGGAAACCCTCTTCTACGCCATCTTCCCGTATTATTGTTATCCAGTAAATATCCTGTATTATAATGTCATGATAATTAAAAGATAAATAAATAAAAACATTCCTCATCCTCTCTAAACTGAACATAGTCACGAGCCTTGAGAGAACTGTCACACAGGCCACTGCAGATGATTAGATTAGATTAGATTAGATTAGATTAGATTAGATTAGATTAGATTAGATTAGATTAGATTAGATTAGATTAGATTAGATTAGATTAGATTAGATTAGTGTCGACAGCGGGAACAAACCCAGAAATAACTAAGAAGAGAGATGATGAATGAAGACGTAACGGCAAAGAAAAAAACAAAGAACTGGTGTAAATATTTTGTAAAATGTGACATATAGTTTATCTTCATAAAGACCATCAGGATGTGACACAGTTACACGTTCTGTTAGATTAATAACTGATATTATAACGTCTACCACAGCAGAAGGAACCACGTAAGTCACCATGAAAAATCATCCAATCACAAGCTCCACAAATATACACTGTTTATAAAGTGTTAAATAATGTAAAGTCTGTAATAAATGTGTCTAATAGGTCATTAGTGAACACCAGAGAACCAGAGAATGAAAAATTATAACAATTTAAGTTAATGAGTCGGGCTTTATGCCCGTGGGCTCGGATCAGGAGAAAAAGCCAAAAGTGGCACATATTGTGCAGATGTTTGTTAATAAATGAGCCTGTGTTGCATTTAGTGTCAGCAAATTTAATCCAGAATTTTCTTTCTGGTCAGACTTAACTTGAAATAGAATTATGTAGATTTACATCATATTTCACCATTTTGAGAAAAACTATTGAGATATGAGTTTTGGTCCATATCACCAGCCCTAGTAGGAACGTTCACAGCATTTCAATGTTAATAAAGGTCGAGCTACCAGATTCTAATCACCTGGTTGACAAGTGACTAATTTAGATTTCCTATACACTTGTCTTAAAATATAATACTGGAGCTTTGTCATTTCAAATCCAAAACTTGACAGGTATGCTCATACATCAGACATACTTCTGAGTAGAATATGTAGTTTTCAAAGTTAAGAAGATGTTTCTTTAATATGTTATAGTGGTTATACTCCCTTGGTTTTTTAGCTGGTATTTTGTAGAAAGAGTGTACTACTGGTTTGAGGGTGGTCACCACTGCTTGGGACCAAGTGGTTATGCAATATGTGAGTGTGAGAGTATCACGGCATGCAAAAAGACTTTTGCAGCAGACGTGGGTATTTGATGCTCAGTTTTTCACTCTGTTCTGTTTCCAGACATTGAGTGCCATATGGAATGAAAATGACTTCTCTTCTGTTTGTCAGATTGCATGATTTATTTTGTTACTTTGCAAACTTTGACTTGACTTGTCAACAATCTAACCCACTTGTCAAACTCATGGCCCGGGGGCCAAATCCGGTCCTTTAGAGCATCCAATTTTTGCCCGCAGGAGAAAATTACAGCAAAAACATGCATCATTGTGTGAGTGAAACTAAATATTATTTACAGGTGGCTCACAGTTTCCCTGGTGCTTACTGTATATCACATGATTTTATTTTTAATGTTAAGCATTACCAAATCCTTGAATTTTGCTCAAAAAATGATATAAAATTTCCCTTAATTAAATAGAAATTGGTCACAAAATCTTGTAAATTTAAAGTGTATAACCTGTAGGGACTGATATCTGTCACTTATTGCTTGGATATGGTCAGTTTGTTGTATATTTAGTATTTTATGTACACGTGGAAGTACAAACTAGGGCACAATAATGTTGAAATCTGTGGCCCACTTAACATCAGTATGCTCCGTATTTGGCCCCTGAACTAAAATGAGTTTGACACCCCTGTCCTAACCTTTACGTAAATGTCTTTTTCTCTTCTCTTCATATCTGTTTCCTCTCTATTTGGACTTCCCCAACAGAAAAAACCCCACAGCCTTTACAGAGTGAGCACACACACACACACACACACACACACACACACACACACACACACACACACACACACACACACACACACACACACAATACCTGCTGTTTCTTTATTTAAAGCCTGGTAGATACAAACACCTTTATCTCTGTTGTGTTCACTTAATACAATTAAAATATCCGAAAACATTGTTAACTAAACTTAACAAACTCTCCTTACGAGAATAAAAACGTGACATGAAGACATGCACATGTTTAATCAGATACTAGTTCATTTTTAATACTTGCTTATGAACATTGTTATTGATGCTAGTCTACTGTACTTATGTTTGTTTAGGTAGTTTTTATTTTGATGTGGTCTTTACAACATACATCTATAGAAACACACAACCTGCACACAGACCGGATTCTGTTGGAATAACAGGACCAACAGTCCTGGGAAGTCAGTGTGCAGCCCTTTTACCTCATCAGGTCCAGGTCCTGGACCAGGACAGTACTGGACTGTGAAACCATGATGAAATGCTGAGATATTATATATATATAGTTTTCTGCCGATTTGATTCTAATATGGCCATACCAGCCTGTCATTGCCCGATCCCATTAGATGTGTGAAGCTAAGCAGGTCTGGACCTGGTTAGTAGGTGGATGGAGACCACTGAGAATTCCAGGGGCCACAGTGGGGGACAGTCACCCCAGTGGCATCTGTCATTGTGTCCTTAGGCAAGGCACTTCACCCACAGTATGAATGTCGTGTGTTGGTGGTGGTCGAAGGGGCCGATGGCGCACCATGGCAGCCTCGCCTCTGTCAGTCTGCCGCAGGGCAGCTGTGGCTACAATAGTAGCTTACCACCACTAAATGTGGAGTGAAATAATAATCCCTTAATTCTGTAAAGCGACTTTAAGGGTCCAAAAAAGCGCTATATAAAATTGATGCATTATTATTATTATTATTATTATTATTATTATTATTATTATTATTATTATTATTATTATTATTATTATTATTATTATTTTCATATCACAGACGTCAGTTCTAACTCAGGTGTGTCAGGTTCTGTTTGATTGTTGTTATTAGCCCTTGTGAACCTCTTTCTGAGATGCCTTAACGCTAGTCTTTGAGTTCCCAGATATTCCTGCTTGTGTCTCCTCCTCCCGGTGATGTCAGTGCGTTTGGGTTGTAAGTGATTAGCTGTGTCATGTTTTTACAGCCTGGTGACAAAGGTTGGCTCTAGATTGGCTCATTCCTAATCAGGCCTCCCTCACTATTTAGTGTTTAGACACAGAATGAAGGCTGGATCATTGTTGATGTTACCTACCTTTTTTACCCTTTTTCTGCAACTACACCAAACTTACCATATTTTAACCTGTTTTACTAACTTTTCTTGCCATTTTTTTTCTCCTTTTAATGCATTTTTGCTACTTTACTCCCATTTCTGCCACTTCTCCATCAAATTTCAATGCCTTTTCTGCCTATTTTTTTATATTCAAGACACGTTCAGAATTATAAACCCTTTGCACCACTTTTCGACCTAATGTCACATGTTGACCCATTATTGTCACTTTTCACCATATTTAATGCTTATTTTTTGCCAATTTAACCACATTCATGATTTGTCATGCCCATTATTTGCCAGTTCAAACTAATTATTTCTACTTTTTAAATTAAATTACCCCTTAACACTTTTAAGCCAATATTGACACTTTAAACTTTTTTCATCACTTTTTTTGTCCATTTTTGCCCACTCTAATTTGCAACTTTGAAAACATTTCTGTGTTTTTTTTTAAATCCCATTTCACCACTTTTTCCTCCATTATTGGTCACTTTTAACCCATTTTATTTCTGATTAAAACAAGGACTTACATCTTGGTATAATGGAAGTATGATTGCAGTGATAATACGTATATAATGTTGGTGATGTTATCTCAGACTTTGTGTCATGTTGAGTCTATTGAAGAGTTATTTGTTCATTCTGTGAATCTTGGTTTGATTTGGTTGGTTTGATGTGGTTTGTTTGAATGTTGTGCTCATTAAAGAAACACCACAGTGTTATTCAGTTGTACTATCATTGGGTGACAGTTTATATATGTTTATATAAATTTAAATATAAATAATAGTGGTGGGACTCGATTAAAATAATTAATCTAATTAATTAGAGACTTTGTAATTAATTATTCTTGATGCATTTAAATTAATTGCTTAACAATATTTGACACGAGAAGCAACATTTTTCTAATTTAAATGTATGTTGGTATATGAATGAATCAAGAAAACAATAACTGAGCTTAAACAACTCATTTATTATTTCCATCACTGAGTGCTAACGTAATGTATAATATGAATAAATAATATTATGACTGCATTGTTCACAAAACATTAACTTGAATTTAAGTAAGACATATTCATGCATTTCAGGATTTTTTGTAAACTTTCTAAAATAAATGTGTTTTTGTATTAAAATAGAACATTCCAGAGAAATGTAAACTAAACAGTGTAAAATAATTAGAATATTTGTGGATATCATGAAATAAACAGAACAACTGATGAAGATGATGAATTTAGTTTGAAATAGTTTTTCTACATAACAGATGATAAGTTGGGTCAGACGATGCTATCTGTAGCAGTGCTTCTAGCCCCGCCCACATCCTCTACCACAGAGTGGTCGACTGTCACTACAATCATTAATCACTGACTTTGTTCATTTGTCACTCATGGATTTATTCATTTTGTCTCTGAACCCTGTCTGAGTGTCAGTGTGGATTGGAGACACTGTCTGCTCCATTAGGACCATTGTCCCTGCTAGCTGCTACATGTTAGCATTGAGGTGTTAGCTGCTACATGTTAGCATTGAGGTGCTAGCTGTTACATGTTTAGCATTGAGGTGTTAGCTGCTACATGTTTAGCATTGAGGTGCTAGCTGTTACATGTTTAGCATTGAGGTGCTAGCTGCTGTATGTTTAGCATTGAGGTGCTAGCTGCTGCATGTTTAGCATTAAGGTGTTAGCTGCTACATGTTTAGCATTGAGGTGTTAGCTGCTACATTTCTAGCATTGAGGTGTGAGCTGCTACATGTTTAGCATTAAGGTGTTAGCTTCTACATGTTTAACATTGAGGTGCTAGCTCCTAGATGTTTAGCATTGAGGTGCTAGCTGCTAGATGTTTAGCATTGAGGTGCTAGCTGCTGCATGTTTAGCATTGAGGTGTTAGCTGATACATGTTTAGCATTGAGGTGTTAGCTGCTACATGTTTAGCATTGAGGTGCTAGCTGCTATATGTTTAGCATTGAGGTGCTAGCTGCTACATGTTTATCATTGAGGTGCAAGCTGCTACATGTTTAGCATTGATGTGCTAGCTGAGGCTAGCAGAGCTCCAGTGATCTACAAACTCTTTCTTGCACACAACTGGGCTTTAGTTTTCCATCTGGTGTTTTTAATTAAACTAAAATTATTACCCACGACGCACAGCAACAACTTCTCCTCTGGTTCTCCAAACTCTTTTGAAAAGAGAACGGTTCCGTGCTGTTTGAAGTGCAAAAAATGATTTTTTTTCTATAATTAATTAATTGCAATTTACACGTTTAAGTCCCAACTGTAATAAATATTAAACAAATAAGTCACTGATTCTGCTAAGTGTTTGATGATGAAAAATATATGTTGGAGTTTTTTTATTACTTTCATTACTTATGTAATTTGTCATACAAATCATTTTGTACTTTTATTTACAGTAAGTAATACTTAAACGGAGCTACTTTGACTTATATTGGAATTGTCTTCGACATGAAGTATCTGTACTTTTACTCATGTATTGAAATTGCGTACATTGTCAAACTCTGTTGAGGACAGTGACAAGCTTCCAAAATCTCTGCAATTACTTTTTCTTTTTACATTAAAACTGTAAAATTCTATTGACTTGATGAGATTATCTCAGAAGATTGTAAATCTCTCCCTCAGCTTGACAAACTGGCAGCACCCGTCATCTTAAAACACCCAAAAAAAATAAATAATCAAATTTAGCAGGTACGAAAATTATACAGGAAATCTCAACAGCAACAGATTGTTGGATTTAAAGAAAGCATTTGATACGATAGATCTTTCTATATTATAAATGTTTTTTGGTTTGTTTTTAATTTTTTTTGCCGACTTTAATGTTCTTATAGATTTTAAGCTGTTGAATGTTTTTTGTTGCACTTTTTGATCATGTAAAGCACATCGAGTTGCCTTGTGTATGAAATGTGCTATTCAAATAAATTTGCCTTGCCTATATTGATGAGACAATTGTATTTGTATAGAGTAAGAGGAATAGTCTTGAATTGGTTTAGTAGTTACTTACAAAACAGGAAACAATTTGTTCATTTTGGAGGTTATGTATCAAAATGTATGAACAGTGAATGTGGAATACCACAGGGTTCGGTTCTGGGAACCTAAACTTTTTATTATATGTATTAATGATATTTGCAAGGTTTCAAAAATGCTGCAATTTGTGTTATTTACAGACGATACAAATGTATTTTTTTCAGGAGACGATTTAAAAACATTGAAAAGTAAGTGCTTCTACATAAATATTGGTCTTGTGAAAATAGGTTATCATTCAATTTGAATAAAATCAGTTTCAATAATAAAACTGTGGTTTTTGGAAACAAAATTAAAGAGGAATTGTCATTTTTTTATGATGGTACTGATTCTACTGAAATTCAGAGATTAACTGAGTTTAGATTCGTTGGAGTTATTTTGGATGATCAACTGTCATGGAAAGCTCATATATCGTATGTAAAAAGTAAGGAGTCTAAATACATTTGTATTTTGAACAAAGCTCAGTATGTTTTACCTTGCAATATTTTGAGAATGTAATATTGTTGTATTATTTTTGCCATTTTTCACTTATTGTGTTGAAGTGTGGGGGTAACACACACTTCAATGATTTAAAATCTATATTTTACCATTAATTTTGCGTAAAATGGCAGAAAGAACAAAAAAAACTGCAAAAATACACAAAAGGAGCAAAAGTTCACAAAAATACAGAAAAATTCACAAAAACTGCAAAAATACTAAAAAAGTTCAATACACAAAAATACACCAAAAACATTTGAGATGACTACAAATAGATAACGTGAAAATACTTTTTACATACGATATATGAGCTTTCTATGACAGCTGATCATCCAAAATAACTTCAATCTAAACTCAGTTAATCTCTCAATTTCAGTAGAATCAGTACCATTATATATATATATGAAACTTCGTCTTTAATTTAGTTTCCACAATCATTTTAATATTAAAAATAATTGTATTCAATTCAATTCAATTCAGCTTTATTTATATAGCGCTAATTACAACAAAAGTCATCTCAAAGTGCTATCAAAATATAAATTAAATGATAAGCTATTTTTATTAGAACAATATCTAAGTAAAAGCAATTTCCTTTTCAATGTATCCAGATATAGTTTTTAAATCGTCTCCTGAACAAAATACATTTGTATCGTCTATAAATAACACAAATCGCAGCATTTTTGAGAGCTCGCAAATATCATTAATGCATAATATAAAAAGTTTAGGTCCCAGAACCGAACCCTGGGGTATTCCACACTCACTGTTCAAACATAACCTCCCAAAGAGAACAAATTGTTTCCAGTTTTGTAAGTAACTACTTAACCAATTCAAGACTATTCCTCTTACGCCATACAAATACAATTTAGTCATCAATATATAATGATCTATTGTATCAAATACTTTCTTTAAATACATGAATACTCATTAATACTGAGGTTTCCTCTATTATTTGTGTAACTGCTAAATTTGTAGATCTTTTATTTCCACAAAAACAACAAATTACACAAAGCAACAAAAAATGACAGAAAAACACAAAATAACAAAAAGAAACCAAGAAAACAACAATAAACAAACACAAAGCCTTTGTTGTTTCCTGTATTAATGCTCTGATTGGTCAATAATGCTGAAAATATTGTAGATAATGTGTCTCTTTTGCCATCTCTGTTCTATCTTAATCAGTTGAGTTATTTTTTGAGGAAACACCGACACATCATCAGGAAAAAACCTCAATTTATAACTCACCTGTATCACATCAGATACAGTCATATTTCTGTTGCTCACCGTGATAAAAGTTGCTCATCTTTGTGCTAATAATTTTACTACAGATAGAAATTTGATGAATCATTCTTATTTAGGTTGTCATTCAATACACTCATTCATGTGACAAACTGAGTGAAGAAGAATTAAAAGAACGTACCTGCACAGATGTCAGTGCACAGATTCTCCCACAAATAAATGATCCCTGAGTGAAGTATTGCAGCTGTGAGAACACGCTACGAGCTGAACTGAAAGCATTTTCCTGTCCTTGAAAATGTCTCGCTTTTGTTTCATGATCTCACGTATTGGAAAAAAGTGCCTCAATAGTAAGAACAAAAAGTGTGATTTTTTTTTTTTTGTGGTTTCCCTTTGTGGGAGTGACAGCGTGACAGAAGAGTGAAACTAGAAGGTAAAACCCCCGCGTGTGTGTGCTTTTCCTTCACTTTGCACATATATGTCACTCAGAAGCTGTTTCTATATCTGAATAGAAAGAAAAAGGTCAGATGATTCACATGTGTGGCCACTTTATCAGCAGAGCCTTTGATTTCTCACCTGTCATCTGTTTGTTTAACTCTGTGGCGTTAAAACTTGCTGGAAGTAGATACTTTTAGTTTTAAGTTTTCTGAAAAAAATGATTCATTTGTGTGATTTGTCTGCATTTATTAAGCTTCTATATCAGTACTTAACTTAGTAAAATGGCAGCTGTTCTCGGCCTGGTGTTCAGGCAGGAATTTACACCCTGAGCACTGCTCTTTGCCATCAATCCTGGAGTTCTTGCAATCACTTTTGGATACTGGTCATTCCCTCTCTAACCTGAGAGTTTATGTAGCTGCCATTTACTCTCACCATGCTCGGGTAGAAAACAGCACTGTTGGGTGACAGGTTAGTTTCTCTATTTTTGAGGGGGGGCTATGAGACTTCATTCACCTCAACCCCAGAGGGTACCAACTTGGAACCTGCCCCTTGTGCCCAACAGCCAATGTCTGCCTCCTTTTGAGCCCCTGGCAGATGCAGATCTGAGATGGTTATCAGCAAAGATTGCTTTCCTCCTCGCCATTACCACAGCAAAGTGCGTGGGGGAGCTCCACGCTTTGTCTTTAGATCCTTCATGCCCTGGTCACTCTGGGGTCACCTTGTAGCCAACAACCACTTTTTTGCCTAAGGTTCAGTCAAGGTCCAGTTGTGATCAGCCAATACTGCTGGCACGGTTCAACCCCCCAGGGGAAGACAGCTGCAGGTCAGCGTTGCTCTGCCCAGTGCTGGCCTTAGGGGCATACGTCGAGGGTTTGCCGATAAAAGTGGATCCGACCAGCTACAGTATTTGTGTGTCATGGCGGCCCCAAGAGAGGTCGTGCTCTCTCGAAACAGCGGTTGTCCCACTGGATTGCAGATGTGATCAACCAGGCATCCTATGCCGTCTGGAGTGCGGTGTCACTCCACGAAGTGTCTCCTCGTCGTGGGCAGCCCTGGGAGGTGTGCCCCTGGATGACATTTGTGCCTCGGCTTCTTGGGCATTGCCAAGCACCTTTACAAGGTTCTACTGAGTTAACATCCCCAACCCCCACCCACTGAGTGTGGTTCTGCTACCAGATCTATCAGCTTCAATTAAATGAGGTTAG